>NC_058404.1:169706641-169777595 GCF_002201575.2 Neomonachus schauinslandi
AAATAAATAAAATCTTTGGGGCGCCTGGGTGGCTCAGTCGGTTGAGCGACTGCCTTCGGCTCGGGTCACGATCCTGGAGTCCCGGGATCGAGTCCCGCATCGGGCTCCCTGCTCAGCGGGGAGTCTACTTCTCCCTCTGACCCTCCCGCCTCTCATGCTCTCTCTCATTCTCGCTCTCTCAAATAAATAAATAAATAAAATCTTTAAAAAAAAAAAAAAAAGAAGGGAAGAGACTTGAAGGAGGCGAAGGGGGGTGGTCTGTGCTGTGCATATTTGGGGAAGAAGCGTTCCAGGCAGGGGCGTTCGAGGAGTGGGAGGCTAGCAGCAGGGCTGGACTGAGGGGAATGCGGGGAGGAGTAATGGACTCAGATGAAAAGGTTGGGGTGAAGGCGGTGAAACACCCTGCAGGGCTGGTTAGGCCGTTGGTGTGAAGCTGCTCTGAATTGAGATGCAGAAGGCTGGTCCAGGGGAGCAGGTTCTAGTAGGAGGGGGTCATGGACCAAATGTTTGTGTCCCCTGCAGATTCATGTGCTGAACCCCTCCCCGCAATGTGGTGATTTTAGGCGATGGGCCCTTTGGGAGGTCATTAGGGTTAGATGAGGTCGTGAGGGTGGAGCCGTCACAAATGGGATTGGTGCCCTTCCAGGGGTCATGAGAGAGCCCGATAGCGCTCTCTGCTCTCTACCACGGGAACATACAAGATGCTGGCAGTCTGCAACCTGGGAGACAGTACTTATCGGACACCAAATCTGCCAGTGCCCTGGTCTTGGACTTCCCAGCCTCCAGAACTGTGAGAAGTAAATTTCTGTTGTTTTTAAGCCGCCCACTCTGTGGTGTTTTCTTATAATAGCCCAAATGGACAAAGGCAGGACAGATCAGGAGTTCAGCTTTAAATATGTTATTTTGAGGTGTTTGATTGATATCCAGTTAGACCTACGGACCTGGCAGGTCGGTCTAGGAGTCTGGAGCTTAGGGGAGGGGTCTGAGGTGGAGCTGTAGGTTTGGGAGTACAAAGATCATTCAGGGGGCGCCTGGGTGGCTCAGTCGTTAAGCGTCTGCCTTCGGCTCAGGTCATGATCCCAGGGTCCCGGGATCGAGCCCCGCATCGGGCTCCCTGCTCGGCGGGAAGCCTGCTTCTCCCTCTCCCTCTCCCCCCTGCCTGTGTTCCCTCTCTTGCTGTGTCTCTCTCCGTCAAATAAATAAATAAAATCTTTTAAAAAAAGAAAAGAGGGGGCGCCTGGGTGGCTCAGTCGTTACACGTCTGCCTTCGGCTCGGGTCATGATCCCAGGGTACGGGGATCGAGCCCCGCATCGGGCTCCCTGCTCGGCGGGAAGCCTGCTTCTCCCTCTCCCACTCCCCCTGCTTGTGTTCCCTCTCTCGCTGTGTCTCTCTCTGTCAAATAAATAAATAAAATCTTAAAAAAATAAAAATAAAAATGGGTACCATTATTTAAAAAAAAAAAAAAAAGGTCATTCAGGGAGGGAATGAAGATAGAGAAAACTAGCAAGAGCTTAGCTTCTCATTAACAAGTTAGGGCTGAAGAGATGAGAAAGAATAGGCCAAGGAGACTGAGAAGGAGTGGCTGCTAAGGTAGGAGTGTGATGTCCTGGAAAAGCCAAGTGAAGATGTATTTCAATGGATAGATGTGATCAGCTGGGTCAAATCTGAAAATAAGTCACCTCTCTGTGTAAAACTGTAGTAATTATTGAAAACTTATGGGTGTTCTTTAGGTCTTATTTATTTCTCTACATATACAGAATTGTATTAAGTATCAATGCTCCATTCTCTCTTCCTTCTCCTGGAGATAGCATTGTTAATAGTTAATAGTCTGGGTAACCTTCCAGATGTGTGTGTGTGAGAGAGAGAGTTATTTATGTATCTGTATTAATATCTATATCTATAAATTTTTGGCTTAAAAATATTTCAAATATACAAATATGCCAGTAAGTAGAGACTAATGTATTAAATCCTGATGTACCTCCTGTCCATTTTTTTAAATTAAGTTTTTATTTAAATTCCAGCATAGTTAACATACAGTGTTATATTAGTTTCAGGTGTACAATATAGTGATTCAACAATTCCATACAACACCTAGTGCTCATCATAAGTGCCCTCCTGAATCCCCATCCTCTATTTCCCCCATCCCCCCACCTACCTCCCCTTTGGTAACTTACCATCATTTTGTTCTCTATAGTTAAGAGTCTGTTTCTCGAGGTGCCTGGGTGGCTCAGTCGGTTAAGTGGCTGACTCTTGATTTTGGCTCAGGTCATGATCTTGGAGTCCTGGGATGGAGCCCTGAGTAGGGTTCACACGAAGTTGGAGTCTGCTTCAGGATTCTCTCCCTCTTCCTCTGCTCCCCCCCACCAACTCTCTTACTCAAATAAATAAATAAGTCTTTAAAAAAATAGAGTCCGTTTCTTGGTTTGTCTCTCTTTTTTTCCTTTGTTAGATTGTTTTTTTTTTTTCTTAAATTCCACAGATGCCTACTAGCCATATTAAAGAAATGTGACCACTGTTCTGGATGTCTTAGAATTTGTTTTTACTTCCTTATTATTGCAGTTAGCTCTACTATTTTTATTTGTATTCTACTATTTTTATTTTTATGCACACACGTACGTCTTCTCGCTTGTGTGCACGCATGCATGTGTTCTCTGTCTTTCCCCCTCCTCAGGCTCTTTCCCTTAGCCCAAGCTGTGCTGTATTTTTCAGGCAGCTGTGCTCTAATAGCTGCCGCAGCGGTCATGTACCCAGCTGGGTCCTGGGAGAGCCACAGAAGTAATGATGCACAAAATGGCAGCCTCCAAAAGGAACGTGTTCAACTTGCTGATGAGAGTGGCCTTGGGGAGTCCCAGGGTTCCGTTTGAGAGCTCTCCTGAGCCAGTGTGAGGATGGGTCTAGGGGAAGGTCTGAGGCTTTGGTGTCCTTCAAGCCTTGCTTGGAATCCTAGCTCCATCACTAACCATGAGCATGGACAAGTCATGTCTCCATTTTCTTCATCCACAGACGGGAGACCCCAATTCCCACCTTAAAATGTTGTGAGGCTTGTGGGAGGTAACTTACGTAAGCAAAGTGCCTGAGAGAGCTTACCGTGTACTCGGTGCCAGTGACACACATTCCTTCTCATCTCATCTTTTTCCTGTCTTGCTGTTAAACTAATTGGTGGATGAAAAAGGTTTGGAGGTATATTATTTAAGTAAGTACACTTGGGTTATCTAGAAAGGAATATTGAGATAAAAGAAAGTGCAAAAAGTAGCTGATCCCAGACGAGTGCTCTATCGTTTTTTGTTTTTTAGTTTTAAATCCAAAACTTTGTTTCACAGTGAACAGGTTCATTGTCAAGTTCACTACCAGAGGTTTGGTGGTCTTCTGGAAAAGAGTAGCTAATAATCTGTCCTCTCTAACTACTACTGCGCCCTACCTGAGCTATTTGCCTGCCTCAGGAGAGAATAATACTTCAGAAGATCCATCCTAGCATCAGTTGGTGCATCTCTGTTGTAAAAACATCATTTGGTTAGATGTCATCAGCTATGGTGTGTGGAAACAGGTCCTTAATCACAGTGGTGAAATGAAGGGGTTGGAAAATGAACAAGTAAGAAAAAACAACTTCAGATAGTTTCCCATTGCTGACAAATAATGAGTCCTGCAAATGTTTAGCATTGGCCAAATATTTACTGTGATCCCTTGGACACTGCACTGGAGGACATGACTGGGTCAGGACTGCCCAGCACACCGGAGGTGTAATCAAATGGCGTGCCCACCCTTGGCTCTCAGACTGGCCACCCCGCTCTGTGAGTGACTTGCGTTAGTAAAAACCATCTTCTTTTTTTTTGAAGAGTTTATTTATTTATTTGACAGAGAGAGACACAGTGAGAGAGGGAACACAAGCAGGGGGAGTGGGAGAGGGAGAAGCAGGCTTCCCGCGGAGAAGCAGGGAGCCCGATGCGGGGCTCGATCCCAGGACCCCGGGATCATGACCTGAGCCGAAGGCAGACGCTTAACGACTGAGCCACCCAGGTGCCCCTAAAAGCCATCTTCTTTTACACTTGGGTTTTCTACTCCAGGGTTGGGGGAAAAATAAAAATAAATGAAGGCATAAACTTTAAAAGGAATTGAATAGCTATTGACTATTGTCATAGGTGGATCCCAAGTTAGTAATCAAATAGGTCATTGTTGATTGTTCATACCCATGATTTGATCATGTTAAGCACACAGGCATTAATAAGGGGGGGAGGAAGCTCTTTATTGGCTAATGTGGGCAAAGGAAGAAAATATATCTGGTACACGTTTTCCATCCCCCAGTCCCTGGTCCCATGAGTGGTGTATTTCATAGTTTCAGCATTCCCTTTCCTGGGGTGGCCAAGGCTGCTGTCAGGGTGATGTTGGCGGCCTCAGGGACATGACATTATTCCATTGGGTCCCTGCTGAGCTCCTCCCTAAGGAGAGTTAAATCGATCCAGTTGGGTCTCAGAGCATCATCTGTATGAGAAATGGTGGGCCAGCCATTACCTATCTCCTAGCTGGCCCGACTTCCTTTTGTTGCTCTTGTCCATCAGAAAGAGACCACCAGCTCCTTATTGGTCAATTTCTCCAAAGGTCTTTAATCACAAGTAGGGGATTAGCTTTCCTTGGCCTTTTTCTTCTCAGATATTCTTAGAAAAGAGTCTTACTTTTTATTGCTTCAACTGCTTTTTGCTACTTAGGAGGTAAAGTTTAATGAACTCCAGGAATCAAACCCTGTTTTATGGCCATGTGTGTAAGACTGGAGTGAAGTTGTCCCTGATGCATCATCTGTACAACACAGTGTTGGATACCAAAACACACTCAGTAGCCACACCTGATTTTATGGAGGAGGACTTGTGTCCCTTTTATTCATGACTCATACTTGCTTTCTTTTCTCACTTCTGATGAGATGATCACAGACAGAACTTTAAGAAATAGCCTAGGTCGCGAATTCTTTTGATATGGTAAGTTTTAGAAAGCAAACGTACTGCAATGAAATCAGACTAAGCAGTATGCGAAGCTGAGGATCATTTTTATTTTTTTCAAGGGTGGTAATATTAGGGAATTAAGTCAACTTTTTAATGAAAAAACAAAACAAAACTCAGCACATGTAGGATTGAGTTTTTCTGTATGTATGCACTTGCGTAGCCATTACCCAGATCAAGATAGAGAATATCTCCATTCCTCCTCCAGGTCTCCTCCTGTCCTCTTCCAGAGAGTACCTCTGTCACTGGATGAATTTCCCCTGTTTTGATCTTCATGTAAATGGACTCATACAATATGTGGTCTCTCCATGTTTCCTTTCTTCTGCTCAACCGTCTGTGTTGTAACATTAGTTCATTCTTGTCCATTGTGTGTGGTATTCCATTATATGAATACGTGTCACCTTACCCACAGGACTTTTGGCAGACATTGGGTTTCCCAGTTTTCGCCAATTAAGAATAATGGTGCTGTGAACATTTTTGTATATACCTTTTGGTGGACATTTACCATGCATTTCTTTTTTTTTTAAAGATTTTATTTATTTATTTGAGAGAGAGAGAGAGCACATGAGGGGGGGGGAGGGTCAGAGGGAGAAGCAGACTCCCTGCTGAGCAGGGAGCCCGATGCGGGACTTGATCCCGGGACTCCAGGATCATGACCTGAGCCGAAGGCAGTCACTTAACCAACTGAGCCACCCAGGCGCCCAATTTACCATGCATTTCTGGTAGGTATATTTGAAGGTGTGGGATTGCTGGGTTGTAAGGCATACATATGTTGTTTAGCTTTAATGAAGTCTTTCAAAGTGGTTGTTCAGGTGTGTATCTCCACCAGCTATGTGATGATGCCACCACTTTTTAACCGCATTAAAGCTTTCTGTGTTTCCTACCATAGTTAACAGGATCACCATACCTACAGATACCGAAGCTGGAAACTTCCTGCCTCTTTGAGATTCTTCTCTTTTGCCTCATCCAAATAGGCCACCAACAGGAATGGCCAGTCTTCCAAAGTGTCCCTGGAATGTGTTTTATCTTTTCAGTTCCCAAATGTTTTCTTTTTTTTTTTTTCACCTTGAAGATGATAAAGCTGCTGATTGGTTGTTCTATCTCTAGGTTTTCTTTTTTACAAGTCAGTTCCACTAGAATATAAAGATACATAAGTAAAAGCACTCATCACAACTCATAGGCCCTTTAATGTGAATTGAATGGGACTCTGATTTAAAACTGGCTCTAATGTAAAGTCCAAACTCCTTTGCATAAGTATATATTGGAAATAGTTAAAGACTAATGAATTTTCAACCTACTGGGGGTGTCATTTGGAAAACACATATACACAGAGAAAAGAGAGAAAGAGAAAGACTTTTGCCCTTTGCCTCTGCAGTAAGATTTGGCTATAAAAGAAGCTAAAATAGGCATGGATAAATTCATGTCACAGAAATGAATGAGACTACTGTTATCTGTCAGATTATTTAAATCTTGATGGCACTTGACACTGTATGAATGTGTATGTGTGTACATAAATGCATGTGTTTCTCATTTAATTCTTACAACAACCATATTAAATCGGTATCCTCTTTTACAAGTGAGGAACGGAGATCTTTGAGGAGCTGAATGACTCGCCCAGGGTAACATGGACAGTACTTGATGGTTTGGTACATATAGTCAAGCTTTCCTGACTTTATAGCACATGGTCATAAATAAAAATTCAGTGTTATCCTTTCTGTATGGGGCTTCTGTAGACAAGATAGGAACTTAAGAATCACGTTTTATATAAAATATTAGCCCATTGGCACCAGTGTGTATTGTTATTATTTATGTTTCTAAAATTGAAATATGCTTATTATCTTTTCTCATGTTATAAAAATAGTGAGAGTTTAGTAGAAAACACAATATATAATAGAGTACAAAAGACATTTAAAAAACCACCTGAAATTCCACCAGTTACATAGGTTTTCCTTTTTTAAAAATTAAAAAAAAATTAATTTATTTATTATGTTCAGTTAGCCAACATATAGTACATCATTAGTTTTTTTTTATTATGTTAATCACCATACATTACATCATTAGTTTTTGATGTAGTGTTCAACAATTCATTAGTAATAACACAGAAAGCAAAGGACTGTTGTCCTCTATTACCTGAGAGCCTGTTTTGTGTCCTCAGTCTTCACATCACCGGGAAACCAAATTCTACCTGAAGCTCATCTCTCACCTGACCTTCTGTGTGGTGGTTATTTGGATGCTAATACTTGAAATAATCTTAAATGTAAAGGCATGATACAAAAGAGCACTGTCAAATTGATTCCTGTGCATGTGCAGAAGCCATGAATTTTAGTGATAAAATTAGGTTCTTTGTTCCTGTGCACCTAAAATACTTGTTTATAGTTGCAATAATTTCTCAAGGAACATACAATATCGAGTGTGTGAGATTTGGAGTCCCCCCAGGTCAGGGTTCAGGTGTTGGCTTTATCACTTCCTAGTTGTATAGCCTTAAGTAAGCTTCTCAATTACTTTGAGCCTCAGTTTTCTCATCTGGATAATTGGAATAATACCACCAATAGGGTTGCTATGAAGACCCAGTGGGATCATGTCAGCACCAAGGCAGTTGTGTTTCTTTTAATAATAGTATGCTGGCCCTTTATTTATGGTCAGCAGTAATTTGTTTCCAAACAAAGTGGAGAGCTGAACTTCAGCAGTGATAATAGTGTCTCATTAGGATTGCACAGAATCTTCATTTTTTGTGTGGTATGATAGTTGGCATAGCGGTAGGGGATGGTACATGGCACTTTGGAACCTCTTGGATTCTGCTTAGTGACAAACAGGTAGAGAGATGAAACTCACAGTTGCAAAGTGAGCATGCACACACAACCCTGCAAAATTAGGGTGCATACCAGACAAGTGAAGAACATACTAATTATTATCCTACCTTGGAGAAAGTCTGGTAGGATTGTAGCTTCAGGCGCTTTGTAAGGCCCAGCTTCTTAAGCTTGCAAAAGTGATTACTATTTTTAGTTCAATTTCTACCCTTTAAAAAAGTGTAGGATACTCCTTGCTACTCCTGGATGGTTTTATGTATTTTAATTAATGTTATCTTATTACATATGTGCCCCAAGGCTGCTTTAGTGAATTTCAGAGGGTTGATGAAATTAGATAGGTCTGACTGGGAAGACTCTGTTATTCATGTTTATGGTTATAAAATATTTCACGTCCATCTATGTATGACATTCCTGGGCTGTAAACACACAGTGTTCTGAATCCATCTGTCTTAGAGTGGTTCAGACCAGTCAAGTAATAGTAGCTCCAGGGTGGGGGTGGTTTTGTTGTTTTTGGTGTTAAACATGGCTTTACATTTTTCCCTTAAAATGTCATCATGCAATTATATGTAAAAAGATGAAAGTGATTCTATAAACCCAACACAAACACCTCTCCCCTCCAGCTTTATTACTTTATAGGCAGAACTTGCATATTCCTGATTGAATTGGCATGAGGGTTTGTGACCAGGTAGAAATCAGCTTTATTTGTATCTGAATGAGTAGCCAACTGTAGAGCATGGAAAATATATTTTAAATAATTTGCCAGAGCTGAATGCAATTAGTCCTGCAATAAAGTGAAGACAATTCTCTGAAAAAGTAATATTTTGAGAAAGGCTTGAAATAAGACACAGTCAATAAGGAGAAAAGCTATAATAAACTATTTATTTTGGTAAAATGCAGGGCAGTCTTTTAGTGGGAGTTAATTAACGTATAAGATGTCACAAAGCTTTTGAACAGTAATTACACATTATATAGTATCTTCCCTACCTTAAAGGTTAGGGTCGTGATACCCTCTTGGTGGTAGAACTTGAGGTTGCAAAATTTTAAATCCTAGGAGGAGGAGGAGAAGAATCAGGAGTATCAAGATGATAAGTGAATCTTAGGAACTTTGTACACATTTTTTAAAGTTTCTGTAAAATCAAATAGCAAAGTGTACTTTAGAAATCTCATGCAGAGTTTCATTGTAATAGTGTGTATTCCTCTTGCTTTGTGACAGGTAATGACCATATTAAGAGGCTTTTGTTTTATCCAGGGGGTAGTCTCCTTTCCACATAGTCAATGCCTTTCTCTCCCTTCCTTCCTTCCTTCTTTCCCTTCCTTCCTTCCTTCCACTATTTCCATTCAGTCATTTCTTGTTTTATACCAGGCACTATTTTGGGCTTTGAGAACACATCAAAACAAAGTCCCTGCCCTCAATAAGATTACATTATAGTTGGGGAAGGCAGATAAGTGTCTCAGGGTTGGTTGGGTTCTCTAGAAGCAGAAGCTGAGATGTAGTTTGGGAAACAAGATGTTTTATTTGGGATCAACACTGTGAACAAGAAGGGGCG
Source organism: Neomonachus schauinslandi (assembly GCF_002201575.2). Classification (NCBI taxonomy): domain Eukaryota; kingdom Metazoa; phylum Chordata; class Mammalia; order Carnivora; family Phocidae; genus Neomonachus; species Neomonachus schauinslandi. The sequence goes on from NC_058404.1 coordinate 169,715,982, forward strand.
AGAGCAGGATTGGGCACAGGAAGAAGTTGAATGATGCTGCAGATTTGACAAAGCCTCTACCAACCCTCCAGAAAACTCTGGAGACAGTATTACCTGTCAGAGTGTCCTGCACTGAGCAGTAGCCTCACTCCTTTACTGGGTGTGTTACACCAGGTATGGTGTGCCCCGAGAAGGGTGTCACCGAGAGGGGCAGATGATGCAGCTTTCTGCAGCCAAGGCTGACCCTGAGAAGGGGGGGGCCCTGGAGGCAATCTGCTTGCAGGTGCCCAATGAGTCTTAGCAGTGGCCCTCCTAGTCTACCACAGTAAGTGTTTAAAGTATCTGATGGTGACACATGAGGGAAAAAAGAAAGCTGGCTGAGGGGGATAGAAAGGGAGGAGAAGGCCTTATGGCGGGATTTGAATGGAGATCTATAGGAATGGAGGGGGTCGAGGGCAGAGCTGTCCGGGGAAGAGCCAGAGCAAAGGCCCTGCAGAGGAGTGTGCCTGGTATGTCAGGAGAGCAACAAGGAGGCCAGTGTGTGAGCCAGGGTGCAATCATGTGAGGCCTTTTGGTTATGATGAGGAGTTCACCTTTTATTCTCTGTGAGGTGGTGTATTAGTTTGTAGGACTGCCATAATAGAGTGCCACAAACTTGGTGGCTTAAATAATAGAAATGTATTATTTCACCGTTCTGGATGTTAGAAGTCCATGGTCAAGGTATTGGTAGGGTTGGTTCTTGTGCCTGTGAGAGAGAAACTGTTCTACCCTCTCATCAAGCTTTTGGTGGTTTGCTAGCAATGTTTGACATTCCTTGGCTTGTAGATCTCAGACTTCATCTTCACATGGTGTTCTCCCTAAGTGCATCTCCGTGTCCAAATTCCCCCTTTTTATGAGGACATTGGTCGTGTTGGATCAGAGCCCACCCTAATCTTATGACCTCATCTTAACTAATTACATCTGCAGTGACCCTCTTTCCAAATACAGTAACATTCTGAGGTACGGGGGATGTTAGGACTTTAATATATGAATTCTTGGAGGACACAATTCAATCCCAACTGGTGGGAAGCCATTAGAGGGTTTTGAACAGATTAATAATATAATCTGATTTATGTTTTAAAAAGGACCAGTCTGTTTTGTGGAGACAACAATGGAGGGAGGAAGCAGCCATTGCAGTAATCTGGGCAGGAGATGAAGGTAGTTGGGCCAGGGAGCGAGAGATGGTGGTAGTGAGTGGTCAGGTTCTAGGTACAAGGTAGAGCTGAATCCTATTAGATTTGATGTGGAGTGAGAGGGAGAGAGTGTGAGCAGAGGCAAGGAGCAACTGGAAGAATAGAGGTCCTGTTTACTGAGATGGGCAAGGCTTTGGGAGGAGTTTGGGGGTAACATTATTAATTTGATTTAGGACTTAAGTTTGTGATGCCTATTAGACATTCATGTAGAGATATTGAGTAGGCAATTGGACATATGAGAGATTCTGGAATCTGGAGTTCAAAGATGAGAAGGGACCGGCAAAGAATATCTGGAAAGGGGAAGTTAGTGAGATAGGAAGAGAACCCGAGATGAAGGAAGGGTCTCAGAAGGCATGCAATAAGTGTGTTTCAAGATCAGTAGGATGAGGACTGGATTGACCATTGACATGGGCAGCATGGTGTTCATTGGTGACCTTGACAAGAGCAGTTTTGCTAGAGTGATAGGGATGAAAGCCTGGTTGGAGTGAACTCAAGGGGAGGAGAGAGAAAGTAGAGACTGTAAATACAGACAGCTGTTGATTTTATGATTAGCTCTTTGACTAGCTTGCTGAGGACTCCTGTTCACCCCAGAGGTGCGGAGTAACTAAGATCCTAGAGGTGGAAGAACCTTTGGGAAGCCTCTCTTTGACTGTCTTAGAATGGAGGTCAGGTGCTTCTCCGACTCCCTCCCCTCTTCTTTTGCAGGGGTATTTAACTTTAACTCTGCCCATTAATGATAACTTCACGCCAAAGTGTGTAATGTTAGCCCCTCTCAGACAAGTTTTATCTCCTTTCCTCCTAACAGGGTAGTATAGTAATACTGAGTTCTTGAGGGGTGAGTAAGGGAGTGTTAGGATTATGGAGGATTAGTCATGAAGTCCTAAGGGAAGAAATATTTGACCTAAAAGGAAATGTATCCGGGATTCACTTGCTTGAATAAAGAAAATGAAGGAATTATACATAATTAGCTCTCAGGGTAATTTGCATCCAAAAACAATTTTAGCCGCATTTCAATTTCCTCCTTCCCATATCTTAAAATCAAGAGTTATGAGCAAAGTATAATTAACAGACTTGAATTTCATCTCCTCTCATTTTCCCAGTCTGCCAAGGTAAGGGAGCAGAAGACCCAAAAGGGCAACCCATAGAGTGGAGTGAAACACAAGGGCTTCAAGTTCTATCTTCCCCTTGTCCCCCAGGTGCTCAGAAACCATTTAGACAAGGTTGTCTATGCCTGGAATTGAATGTGGGTGAAGGTGTGAGCTTCAACTTTCAGGGAGACGTGTATAATTTCAGAATCAAAGGAGTTATTAAACTTAGTTTTTTGTTTTTGTTTTTTTTTTTAAAGATTTTATTTATTTATTTGAGAGAGAGAGAATGAGAGAGAGCAAGCACATGAGAGGGGGGGAGGGTCAGAGGGAGAAGCAGACTCCCTGCCGAGCAGGGAGCCTGATGTGGGACTCGATCCAGGGACTCCAGGATCATGACCTGAGCTGAAGGCAGTCGCCCAACCAACTGAGCCACCCAGGCGCCCTTAAACTTAGTTTTTACAAGGCTGTATTAGGTCTGAGAAAAAAATTTTTTTAACATAAATGATAGAATGAGATTTGATCCTGGGTGCTCTTCCTGCTTTGAGGAGGGCACCTAGTTAAGAGTGCACCTGTTTGGGGCGCCTGGGTGGCTCAGTCGGTTAAGCACCTGCCTTCGGCTCAGGTCATGATCCCAGGGTCCTGGGATTGAGTCCCACAGTGCTCCTTGCTCGGCAGGGAGCCTGCTTCTCCTTCTGCTTGCCACTGCCCCTGCTTGTGTTCTCTCTCTCTCTGACAAATAAATAAAATCTTAAAAAGTGCGCCTGTTCTGTTGACTCACAGAATTCATCTGACCAAATGTGATTATTTCTGTGAGATGAAACAGACTTTTTCTTTCAAAGGTGCATTGCCTTCCACCAAGTTCATGTAGGAAAAAAAAGAAAAGGAAGTAGAATTAAACTGTACAATGAGAAGAGCTTTAGATTTAATAAAAGGGAAGTTTTTCCTAATGAGGCTCCTTGAGGCTTGTCCTGGCTTCCCTGCAGGATTTGTAAATCATTCCCTCCTAGATGATCAAGGTGTGGGAAAGGCAGAGTGATCAGGAGACCTTTAAGGAGGAGTGGGGAGAACCATTTATGTTGCAAGAAAACATCTGGGCAAATTTAACGCTACTTTTAAAGACCTTCAAGCAAGCAAACACAACCCCACCATCCTGTAGGTTTTCTTAGGCTTATTCAAGCCTCACGGGACCACAGTGTTTGCAAGCAGTGTGTCCTTGTAGGAGAGAGTGAGGTGGGAGACATGTGCTGCCTTATCCTGTTGGAGGTTCTTCAAGGGCCCAAACCTTTGCCCGCGGAGACAAATGATTTTTCAGATTTCTGTCCATTTCGAGCGTTATTTTGTTCTTGCAGCTTCCCTCTAGTCTTATCTGAGATTGGCCTCTTAAATTCAGCATTGAAATTTAGATAGGAAAGAAAGGAGGATGAGTTGGGTATTGGTTCTATTAAATCTGGTAATGAGTTAGCATATTATTGAATAGTGTTTTGTATGCTTCCCCCCCCCCCTGCTGTAAAATATTGTCATTTCCAAGATAAGGAAGAGTCCCTGGCCTCAGTTGTCATTTCTTCTGAATCCATATATAATCTAGCATTATTAACCCTTCATAGCTCCTCTTCATGCCTGTATATGACTGCCATGGAGAATTTTAAATCAAGCCAGCTGTGTTAAATATTCATAGAATCGATTTTCACTTGTTTAAAGTCTTTGGTGATTTATCTTCAGGGAGTGTTAATATGGCAGTAATTCTGCATTACATTTCTTGCACCAACATTTAATTGATACTGTATTTCACAAGGATTATTGCAGGTTTATTGCTGTTGTATTTGGAGTTGTGGTTCTGTGCTAGTAATTCAGAGAAATAGGATCCTTGAATCTCTTGTTTCCATTTTAATTGTGTGTACTTTTGAGCTGACAAGCTTAAGAAGGTCTGTTAACTCTTTAACTGACCTGATGGATAAACACTATTTTGGTGGAGTAGACCTGGGGATACTTTGCTTGAGGATGTCGATCTATTTTTTTTATGATAGTAGTAAATTTAATCTGTATTTCATTTTTAACTGATATACTTTATATTATTTAATGGGTATTAATGTTTGCTTTACTTCTCTATTAAGGTACCTGGGACATCTCAGCCTGTATGAATGGCAGCAGTTGTATTGCTTATTAAAGCAGGAATTATTCTCTTCCAGAAACTTCAGTAGTTTTTCAGAGCACTAGGACAACAGTATCTTATCAGTTATTGTGTGATGCTGTACAGTTCTCTTCAGAACCTTACATCATATGACACTTACCAGGTGCTCACTGTTGTATTGAAAGAACAAATAAATGTGTAACGGAAAACTTTTCGTTTAGTGAATACATGGCTGTCTGCGCAATAAAAATGGCTCAGTATGTCACAGCAGTGGGCCCCGAAAGAAAGAGGGTTTGCCTCTCAATCAAAGTCTTTCATAAATATTTGCTTAATGGATGAAAAGCGGGAAAAGAGGTAGGAGGCAGTTCTAGGTGGGTAGAAAGGAAGAGTAAAAATTACAAAGGCTGGGAAGTGTGAGGCAAGGCCAAGGCTTGAGTGCATTGTATTGGATTTAACACAGGCAGCTGAATGTTCTAGAAGGAACTCCAGACTAGGAGTTAACACACTTTGGTTCTTTGCCACTTACTAAGAATGTGACCTTGGGTGACTCTGAACTTCTGGGCCTTGGTTTTCTCATCTGTCCTGCCTTCCCCAAAGTCTTAGTCTGAGGCTTAGGTGAGAAAATTCACAGGAGACAGTTTTGTGAACTGTGAAGGGTCATTCGTATTAGATGGTGTTGGAGCCTTATGGGTGATGAGGTTCATTTGTTCATCAAATATTTACTGATCACCTACAGTAGGCCATGGCCTGTGATAGGCAGTGGTGGGTAAAGCACAGGAAAGCACAGGCCTTAGCTCCTGGGCTTTCATTCTAGTGGATGACGAAGGTATGAACCAAATAATCGCTCAAGTCTGTAATTACCGACTATTAACAAGTACTGTGAAGTACAGCGTGCTAGAAGCTCATTCTAGCCTGGGCTGGGGGTGGAACATCATGCTGGGGTTTGAGTTTATCCTGTACTGTGTGAAGTCTTTAAAGGTTCTTGCAAGGAGTGACCTAAACCCAACATTGCTTTAGGAAGTTAAATCTAGTGGCTACATGGAGAATAGACTGAAGAAGGACTGGGGTCTGGGAGAACAATTAAATGAAGCTACCGTCCCATATATCCCATATCTGTCCTATGACATGTATATATCATATATGTTCTTAGAATTGTTTTTACTATTTTAAATGTTTAATGTTGATATTTTTAGGTGGGATTTTCTAGGGTCTTGTTGTTTATATGGTTTTCATTTGGTATATTAGTGAACTTCTATTTTTAGTTAGACTTGAAGTTGACATAAAATATTAGCAGATGCTTTTATGGGTTCTTCTGTGTGCCAGAGACACTGCACTTAGTGCTTTATATATATTATCCCCTGTTAACGCTCAACAACCATGTGCGGTGTCAAGACCATATTATCCATCCGTATTATCTTCATTTTACAGATGAGGAAACTGTAAACTATGCTCAAGGCTATACAGCTGGGAAGTGGGACTTGGACCCAGGCCATCTAGTTTCAAGTGTGTGTTCTTAATCACTTCATTATCATCTTTTCACTTAAAAAAGAATTAATTTAACGTCCTGTGAGAGAAGAGAAAGATGCCAGTAAAGCAGTCTTCAAATAACTGCTGTGAATCCCTTCCTCTCAATATATTTCCTTCCTGTTTTTTAAAAATAAATTTTTGTTAATTATAAAATTAGGAAGGAAACCTATTAAAAGGCAAAATTTTTTTGAAGTTTTTTTTTGTGGTTTTATGCATTTTGTCATGAAGAATTATAAAAGTGTAATAGAGTCTTTGACGTTGCTTTGTGCACTACGTATCTCCCCATTTTTACTTTGTTCATAACTGGAATAACTATTAGCCATGTCAGAGTGTCCAGATCTGCTCTCTGTGGTAGATTTTATGTTTGCCTCCCATCTTACATTGCCTATAAAAGCCCAGATCAGTGTCGGGTATATATTTAGTTGTAGGGCAGTAGAATCAAAGCATGGATAACACCTGTGGGGTGTACATAGCTGACTCTCTAAGTTCACAGACAGGGACTCCAAAATTAAGGTGAGTCACTTCCACAGGGCCTTGGTGCCAGTTATGGACAGAGCCAGACCAGAGAGCAGGACCCAGAACATCAGCCCAGTGTTCCCTCACATACTTGCCTATGAAGGGTAGCAGAGTATGCCACCCCAGTATATGATTGTAGGAGCTCAGGACGTTAAATTAATTCTTTTTTAAGTGAAAAGATGATAATGAAGTGATTAAGAACACACACTTGAAACTAGATGGCCTGGGTCCAAGTCCCACTTCCCAGCTGTATAGCCTTGAGCATAGTTTACCGTTTCCTCATCTGTAAAATGAAGATAATACGGATGGATAATATGGTCTTGACACCGCACATGCAAAATATGCTGCTTTGGTATGTTGATTACTTCAAGCTGTAGGCACTTGAAAAACAGCAAATGCTAGCAGCAGCTTTCTCTAAACTCCCCTTCCTTGTCTTTAGGCAGATAGGAACTTAGTTGTCAGAGATCCCCTCCCTGGAGTTTCATCAGCCAGGGGAGACTGACTGTTAATCACAGGAAAGGAGACTAGAAATGACACCACACTCAGATTTTGTTACAAAGTGTCATACCTCCCATCTGTTCTTTTCAGGATCCACTCCACCTTTCCTAAAAATCATTTACACCCTCCCCCTTTCCCTATTAAGATGATAATTAAGCCTGAATTCTAAGCCACCTCTTTGAGTTACTAATTTTCTCCTGGGTATCTTCCATGTTAAATGAGGTTGCATGTTAATAAACTTTTGTTTGTTTTTCTCTTGTTAATTTGTCTTTTATTACAGGGGTCTCAAATAAGAACTTAGAAGGGTAGAGGGAAAATTATTTTCTTCCCGTACACATGTTTCTATGCCCCACCCTCCTTTTTTGGGCATTTGTTTCCATTCTATTTCACTTGTATACTATAATTGACAGTGAAATTTTGTATTAATTAAACTAAGTCCTGATGCTGTGAAGTCAGGGTAGGACACACCTCTGGCTGTTAGTTTAGAATGAGTTTGTGTTCAAATAATTTCAATTTGAGTATTAATAAAATCTTTAAAAATTTCCCTATAATTTTAATTTTTGTCAACCCAGAATGCTTTATTAAATGAGCTTTCCTGTGTTAATTTCTGTCATCACACTATTCTGTTTTTCATTCGTGTTGTTTATTTTTCCTAATAGTATATTAAAACTTTAATGCTGAGCTATGGGTCAATGTGGATAAGCTACAAAAAGTCTAAATTCAGAATTAAACTAAACCTTTGGATTTAATTTGGTTTAGGGCTCAGAATCACTGATACTTTTTGCAGTGATAGTAAGAGAAAATCTTTTGCAGTAACTCCTAAAGGAGTTTTTATATATTGCTTTTGATTCTGTTTTGTTTCTTGACTTTTGGGCTCAGCCAGGGAAGCCAGGGAAAAATGACTCTTTCTGCCTAGCATAACCCTGTTTGTCCCCTGAAGGCTCTGCTTTAATTTTGTTAATGCTGTTAACTGCTAAAAAGTACATGCTCTGCAGGAATTGGGTGTGGATGTAATCTCACTAAGTAAGAGACATATGCTTTGCAGTTTTACAAATTGTTTCATTTTCTTTATTTGGTTGGAATCTCTTTTTGGATTCCTTATGCTTTTTTGTGATTGGTGTTATCACCCAGCAGTTATGTATATCTCAGTAATAGAGCCAGGAGGCCAGAATCTCTTGAATATTCTGTACAGAATTTTGTGTTTATAGTATAAGCTCTCTTATCTGGGATTATGACCAGCAGCTAGTCAGTTAAAGTGGAGAAATGTAAAAAAAATGTTAAATTCATATCCTAAACATTTTATTTTAAAACTCAAGTACACATAAACGTATAGCCATTTGTTGATTTCCGATGGAAACCTGGTATGTGTTTTCCATGTTGTTTTTTGTACATAGAACTGTACCTGTGATGCATGGTCTATTTGGTTTTCAGTTTGGGTTGCTTCAAATTGTTACAAGAACTTTAAGATACTTGTCAACTTTCTGAGTGCAAAATCCTTCCAGATTTTTGTGATTTGCCTCCCAGTCCTTTGCCCCACACCTAAATAATGGCTGTTTCAGTGTTTCACTTTTATTGAATTATTCCACATTATTCAGATATTCAACTGCATTTTCATAGAAACAGTAGTTTTTCTGAACTCACATTTTATATGTTTACATAAAATTTACTATGTGTTTATATGTAATTAAATTATAAGAACTATTGGCATAAATAGGTTAGGAATTAACACATCTGATCCTAGGAAAGGATATACCATGATTGATAGGTGTAGATCACTGCTTCCCAACTGATGTGTAGTGAAGGGGTAGTACTTTTTATTTTCAATCTGCTGTGGACCTGTATATTTATTAATGAAAAAAATAAATAAGAAAGACCTACAAAATAAAGCCTTAATTTTTTTAATGTTTTAAAAACAACAGAAATAGGGCGCCTGGGTGGCTCAGTTGGTTAAGCGGCTGCCTTCGGCTCAGGTCATGATCCTGGAGTCCCTGGATCGAGTCCCGCATCGGGCTCCCTGCTCGGCAGGGAGCCTGCTACTGCCTCTGACCCTCCCCCCTCTCATGTGCTCTCTCTCTCACATTCTCTCTGTCTCAAATAAATAAATAAAATCTTTAAAAAAAAAAAAAATAAAAAATAAAAAATAAAAACAACAGAAATAGAATTGCATGTCAGTAAATATAATTAGAACAACATAATATAGGGGAAAATTATAAAAATCTGTATTTTCTTCAAAAGTGTGCATATAGGCAATTCACATAGAGTCACTATTACTCTTGTTAATTTGTTATTCTAGTCATAACTAAACAAAAAGTTATGAGTGAAATGGTGATTCCCCATATTAAATACTTCTGTGTATACTTTGAAAAAACTCCATATGTATGTGTATCAATATTTATGTTTTTTTTATTAAGTTTAGTTCTAGTATAGTTAACATATGATGTTATACAATATAGTGACTCACTAATTCTATACATTACTTAGTGCTCATCATGATAAATGTGCCCATCACTTATTTCACCCATCCCCCCGACCCACTTCCCCTCTGGTAACCATCAGTTTGTTCTCTATAGTTAAGAGTCTCTTTCTTGGTTTGTCTTTCTTTCTCTCTCCTTTTTTCCCCTTTGCTTGCTTGTTTTGTTTCTTTAATTCCACATGTGAATGAAATCATATAGTATTTGTCTTTCTCCAACTGACTTATTTCACTTAGCGTTATATTCTCTAGCTCTATCCATGTTGTTGCAAATGGCAAGATTTCATTCTTTTTTATGGCTGAGTAATATTCCACTGTGTGTGTGTGTGTGTGTGTGTGTGTGTGTGTTTGTATCACATCTTCTTTATCCATTCATCTATTGATGGACACTTGGGCTGCTTCTGTAATTTGGCTATTATAAATAATGCTACTATAAACATAGGGGTGCATGTATCCCTTCAAATTAGTGAGGAGACTCCATACTGTTTTCCACAGTGGCTGCACCAGTTTGCATTCCCACCAACAGTGCAAGAGGGTTCTTTTTTCCTCCTCATCCTTGCCAGTACTTGTTGTTTCTTGTGTTTTTGATTTTAGCCATTCTGAGTGGTGTGAAGTGATATAGTTTTGATTTGCATTTTCCTGATGATGAATGATGTTGAACATCTTTTTGTGTGTCTGTTAGCCATCTGTATGCCTTCTTTGGAGAAATGTCTGTTCACGTCTTCTGCCCATTTTTAAATTGGATTATTTATTTTTTGGGTATTGAGTTGTATCCGTTCTTTATATGTTTTGGATACTCATCCCTTATCAGATATGTCATTTGCAAATATCTTCTCCATTCAGTAGGTTGCCTTTTAGTTTTGTTGATTGTTTCCCTCACTGTGCAGAAGCTTTTTATTTTGATGAAGTCCCAATATGTATTTTTGCTTTTATTTCCCTTGCCTCAGGACACATACCTAGAAAAATGTTGCTATGGCAGTATTTAAGTTTTTTTTTTTAAAGATTTTATTTATTTATTTGACAGAGGGAGACAGAGAGAGGGAACACAAGCAGGGGGAGTGGGAGAGGGAGAAGCAGGCTCCCCGCAGAGCAGGGAGATGGATGCGGGGCTCGATCCCAGGACTATGGGATCATGACCTGAGCTGAAGGCAGACACTTAGCGACTGAGCCACCCAGGCGCCCCTAAGTTTTTTTTTTTTTTTTTTAATGTCACAAATACTTTTTGCTTATTAACCTGTTTAGGTTGGTCACAGTTTATCTCAGGGCTAATATATAATGTATATCTAAATTGTTCATGGTTTTGTTTTAATAACACTCATGGTGGACGAACTGGTCTTACAAAGAGATGTTGATGAGAATGAAAAAGACATCTTAAAGCAATTCAGCAAGCTCCAGATCTTCATTTTCTACATTTCTTGAAAATGAAGCAAGTGTTGCTGCTGTGTCAAAATTCACCTTCAATCCCACCTTGGTAGCTAATTCCAACAATTTATCCTTTAAATTTATGGTTAAATTTGGATGATCTTTTGGCTGAAGGAAATGATTTCTGGATTTTAATACTTGTACTTGTCAAAAAAAATTGACAAGGTAACCTTAAACTATTATCTGTGGTTCTCCTGTGCTTAATTAGTGGGCATGTGGTACCAACTCACCTTGTAAGGTCAACAACATGGGAACTGGTCAATGAGACCAGTTCCCTATTCATGTATTTGAATGTCGCAGTCATGCCTGATGGCTATGCCTGTTTCTCAGTGCTCATTCTGCATTTCCTGAGCAGCTGGTAACTGACAGCTTGTAGACTGGCATCCCTCTCTGGACCACACTTTGAGAAGCCCTGCGCTCAAGTAGCGTCCCCTACTGGTCGTGTGCTCAAACATCAGTCGTTATTCTCTACAGAGGGAGTGCAGTGTGCTGGTTTATTTGGCAAGGTGGTTAAACAGATAAGTTGAGAGATCCTCTTTTGTGTAAACATTTTTTTCCTCCCTAGGGAGAAGGTTCATAGCTTTCGTGAGATTCAAAGTATCAGATGGACATGTGTGCATATTTCTATGTATTATGTTATCTGTTTATTCCATGATTGTGAGGGTAGGGATCATGCTTTCATCTGAAGGAGTTCAGGAGATGCTCCCCCAAACTATGCTGCTTTATTATGTTGATTATAATAATGTAATTGATTATATTGATTTATATCGATTATTTTAAACTGAAGGCCCTTGAAAAAACAGCAAATGCCATGAGAGGCTTTGTCTGAATGTCTCTTGTCTGCCTAAAAACAGATCCTCTAAAAAGGAACCCCATTGTCATAAATGCCCTCCCTGGGAATTTCATCAACCAGGAAAAATGGACTCTTATCAAACTCCATACCCAGACAGACTTTATAACAAACTATCATATCTCTCCTCTGTTCTTCTGAGGGCCCATTTGTCTTTCCTAAAAACCATTTACTCTCCCCTGAGAGGTCTACATGCCCCGCTCCATTTCCTGTATTAAGATGGTATATAAGCTCTCAAATCTCCTTTTTTGGGTATTCATTTTCCCCCCTGCATGTAATATTAAAAATTAATAAATTTGTATATTTCTCCCCCTGTTCATCTGCCTATTGTCAGTTTATTTCATAGACTCAGCTATCTAATCTAGGAGGGTAGAAGGAACGTCTTTCCTCCCCTGCACATCCAACTTTGAATTACCCACTGGGCTTTGCGTGTAACTGCTAGGTATTGCCGTATATAACACATATTTCTGGAATGTAGCCATTTCAGTGGTCTAGAGCCAAGTTCTCTAAAGTGTTTTCTTCTCTGTTCAGTTGGAATCCGCCTAGTTATCCCTTAAGAAATCACAGTATTTGGTCCCTGTTTCCTTTCCCTGAGTATATTGCCTGGGCCCAGCAGGAAGTAGTTTCTGTTCCAGTGAAGCATAACCTGAAAAAAGGATCAGTGTGGGTGTTTTAATCCTTCATTTTTATATTTTAAGTAAATTTGATTTTAAATGACTTTAAATCCCCTTATGAACAAGGACTACTTGGGATAGCTGTGATTTATCCTGCCTTTATTAGTTCATTGTTGAGATAGAAGCAAGTTTTTTATGTTTTTTAGAGCAAATGAAATTTTAGCCATAGTTGAAACTCATTTTCAAGAAAGTTACTAGTAGAGTCTTTGGTGTTTGAAAAGGGAGCAGTTGTCCTGGAGGTGGTAATAACTAGGATTTTGAAAGAGCAGGTGACAGTGAAGGCTGCAGGGGGAAGTGAAAATGTGCTGATGAGTATAGATTTATCTCAGAGTAAAAAAAAAAAAAAGTAGTGTGTTAATTTTAGAAGCATTTACTTTCTTGATGTTATACCTTGTAATTTGAAGTTTTTCAGTATCCTAAAATGAGCTGATGTGACAAAGTATTATTGAAAAAATGACAACTTGGCATCTTTTGCTAAACTCTACCCCCCCCCCCCCATTTAGATGAAAGAAAAAGCAGTGGTAATTTCAAGCATCTTTAGAGTGATCTCATTTTGATATGACTTTAATGCCTAGCATTTATTGAGTGCTTACTGTATCTGTTCATTTGACATACTTTATTTCATTTAATCCTCCAAATAAGCTGAGGACTTGAGTGGGATCATCCCCCTCAGTGTCTAAAGTGCAAAGTACTGTGCCAGGCATTGGGATGTGGTGGCTTGCAAACCAGCCTTAATTGCTGTGCTCTTGGATGTTTCCAATCTAATGGGGAAGATAAAGAGCCTTACACATACATAATTAGAAATGGTGGTGGGTTCTACGAAGAGAAATTATGGAGTGCTATGAGAATTTAAAACAGGGTGCTCATCTACTCCCCAGGGTTGGTCAGGGAAGGATTTCTGGATAAGTGATATTTAAGCTGAAACCTGAATGAATATTGATGAGTGTAAGTTTGCTAAGCTGAAGAGTGTGTGGGGGTGGGGTGGGGTGGAGGGGATGGGAGGTGGGAAGACATTCCAGACAAAGAGGGCAGTTTGCACTAAGTCTTTGAAGTGATGATCAGGGCTGACCCAGGGACTGCAGTGTATAAGGGGGAGAGGGACACTGATGACAGGTTGGAGCAGTGGGCAGAGGCCAGGACACCAGGCCACAATGAGGATTTTGGTCTTTATTTTACATGCAGTGACAAACTATTTAAGAGTTTTAGGTTGGGGAAAGGCATGGATAGATATATGTTTTATAAGGATCATTCTGGATCACTTGTGGACACAGCTCCTCATGGAGTCTTATAACAAGGTTACTCAACTCCATCTGTTAAACCTTTCCTGAGCTGTGCATGAATTTGGCTCTTGGCCTTTGGCCATTTTGTCCTCACAATCTTGTTTGTTTTTGCAAGATTCAGAGTTTGCTGTTGACACCTTCCCCTGCTTTACAAGGTGACTGTACCTAGAGAACATTCCTTTCGCTGGAGCTGCCTGTTACCCTTGCAAGAACCTGTGGAACACTAACAGTCTGTGGGTGTTACAGGCTTGCAGAATTGTTTTTGGGCAAGGCCTACTGGGCAAATAGCTCTTTATCACCATAGTCCTGGGTCTGGCTCTCAATCAATCTGGGAAATCAGTTCTCTTCTCAGTACACCTGTGAAGTGATTGGACTGGGTGGCGGGGGGGGGGGTCGGGTTCTTGCCAGGGTTGTGTTAACCCAAATCACAAGAGGTTCATGTAAACTAAAATACATGATGGGTAATGTCAAAGTCAAGGCTGGAGCTGGAGCTAGACATGAGTGCTGGAGGGATACCTGCGTGGGAAACCAAATGAGAACCTGACGTAGCGAGTTGGATAGATCTTCATAAGGGCTGTCTCAGTAGAGGGGGACTGGACACTCTAGTCCACTGACATCAATAGATATTGTATAGGTTCTTGCTGTTTGGGTTTCCTGTTTATCAGTGTATACCTTTTCTTGTCTATTTTAAAAATTTTTATTGTTTTTAACCTTTTATTTTCAAATAATTTCAGGTTTTCAGAAAAGCGGCAAAAGTAGAATGCCCTTACATTCTTCTCCCAGATTTTCTAAATGCTAATATCTTACGTAATCACTGTACGGTGACCAAAACCAGGAAGCAAATACTGATTTAATACTATCATCTGGAGGCCTTGTTCAAATTTTGCCAGTTAGCGTCCCATTAATGTTCTTTTTCTGGTCTAGGATTCAATCCAGGATTACATGTTGTGTTTAGTTGTCATAGTGCCTTAACCTGTTAACCTTAATAATAGAACTGCCAGTTATTTTATCAGCAAAAATGGATTTATTTGGGAATACCAGAGACTTGCAGTGGGGGACAAGGGAGCTATGGCAAAACCAGAGGCAAGTCCAGAGAACAAAGAAGAGAAATGCTCATTTATAGAGGAAAGGAGGGGGTTGGGAAGGACTGTTATAAACAGAAAATCCGATGGAGTAAACTGGGAGCTGGAAGTATGGTGGCTTCTCATTGGCTGGGTTGTTGCCAGGGGAGAAGAATCTTTCTTTTTCCTGCTGGTATAGTAAAGTGGTAGCTAAGGTAGTTCTGACTTGCAAGGTGCGTCTCTTCCTGTTGGGTCTGCCATTGACAACCAATATGGGGGCTGAGAGAGCTCCCCCTTCTGTTCTCCCCACTCCATTTTATTTATTTATTTATTAATTATTTAATTTTTAAAGATTTATTTATTTATTTTAGAGGGATGGGGAGAGAGAGAGCCAGTGGGGAGAGGGTGAGAGGGAGAGAATCTTCAATACTTCCCACTGAGCACGGAGCCCCATGCGGGGCTTGATCCCGTAACTCAAGAGATCATGACTTGAGCCGAAACCAAGAGTCCGATGCTTAACCGACTGAGCAGCCCAGCCACCCCACCGCACTCCATTTTAAATGACGCTTCCTTTTATTAATTTTCACACTTCTTAATATGGAACAGTCTTACCTTTATTTGTCTGTCATAACTTTGACACTGAAGAGTACTTGCCAGTTATTTTGTAAAGTGCCCCTCGTTTGGGGAGGTGGTTTCCTCATGACTGAATACCAGTTATGCATTTTTGTTCACAGTATTATGGAAGTGATGTTGTGTGCGTCTCAGGGCAGTCTTCTCTGTTTTTCATCATAATGCAATTTACTCGTTCTTCCTTCCAAATGGATAGGATGCAGTTAACTAAGCTCAGTTTCTTTAACTTGAGATAATGTTGACCTCTGAGACCCTGTCTGGGGCACCAACAGCTTGAGAAAGACTGGAGTTAAATGCTCTCATTTTAAGTGATCAGTGTACTTGTAAATGCAAGTGTAGGAATGAGATTACTTGGCTGTGAGAAGGTTGGCATCTGAATGGCCTCGGATATGCTTATATTATTGTATATTAATTTAAAAATTCATCATAGAAAAAGAAAATATAAAGTTTCTGAATCTCAGACTCCTGGGAAAATGTCCCCGGACCTCACAGTTAGGGAAACTTTGGTGGGAGATGTGGCTTTACCCTTCCTAACTGCCTCACCCACTACAGACTGTACCATCTTGTTAAGGGATTTGGGAGTTCCCTGGCCTTGAACTGATACCCCACCCACTCCCATCCCCCAGCACACACACCACTGCCTACTCACCTCACCTATTACACATGGTCTTTTAGCTGAGAGTAACTCTACCTTGTTTTAGATTAACAAAACAGTAATAAAACTAATCAGCATTTTTCTTAAAGTTCATTCTTTATTCTTTCCTAATTCCTCCAATTTATAGTTTTTAATTTCTACTTAAAAAAAAAAAACTTACAGTACTATTTTCCTTTTTTCCCCCTCTCTATTCATTTTTGGCTTTTCATCCTGGTAAAATACTATAAAAATAAATCAGCTAAATTTCAGCATAAATACAGTGAAAGCCAGCAGTTGAAATGATTGCAGTTTGGAAAATGTTAGATAGAGACACTTTAAAAGAAAGATTCCAGCGTATTGCCGGCTGTGGCTTTGAAATAACTCATGTTTCTTTCCCACCTCTAAATTGTCATTTTTCCAATTCTCCTTTTTGGAAGCTTCAGTATGCAAAGCTTTGACAACAGTTTAGGAAAATGAAATCACTACCCACTGTGTGTAAAAAAAAAAAAAAAAAAAAGAAATCACTACCCACTGTGTGTGACATTTGCTTGAAGATAATTCATTTGGCTTAAAATTGGCAGTCGCTGAAATGAGTGAAACAATGAAATGTTTGCATGGGTTCATTGTTTGAAGGAAGGAAATCCATCAAGGTGGCTGTTTACTTGCGGGGCTGAGAAGAGCCTTTATCTGATTATGCATCTTTGAATGGATATTTTCTTCTTCAGTTTCACGTATGGTTTTATGTAATGATTGGAATTCTCAGTACCTTTGTCTGCACTGTATCTTATTTCCATCTTTGTTCTTTTTCTGACTTTACTTTGGGCTGATAGTTTCCTGTATCAGGTAGAACGGTTTTGATTGTAAATGGTAGAAAATTCAACCCAAACAGGCTTAAGCAACAAAGGATATCTAGTATCTAGTATCTAGATATCCTAGATATCTAAAGGATATCTAGTATCCTTTCTGGTATCTAGAAAGTAGAGATTAAGCATCAGGTTTAGGTATGGTCTGATCAGGAACTTAAAAAAAAATTTCTAAACCAGTATAGACCAATATTTTTATAAAATACACAAATGAATTACTAGAAAAATGAAATCATAAAAGACACGTAAAAGTCCTAGATTTTAATTATTAAATTCAACAGATATAAATTTATTCTGTCATAATTGCTTTAAACAGGCTTATTCTCAGTTTCTGTCCTGACCTTATTATAGACCACTGCAGGCTACCGAGAAGCTCTGATTTGGTGCTGGCCTGTTTGGCCAGCTTTTTTTGTGGTTCACCTCAGGGTGGTAAAATGGCTGCCAGTAGCTTCCAGAATGATGTGTATCTTAGTTCACATCTAGGAAAGAATTTTTTCAACTGTTGCTCAGAAGTGTTGTGCCTCATACTAGTTGGACCAACTCAAAGCACTTCACTGTGATCAGAGGAAGGCCATTGGCTCCTTGTTTATATTTTTAGTTCATTCTGGAGCCACTAAATGTTAGAAGGAATGTAGGAACATAGGGATTGGGGGGCGGGGCAGTCTCACTTAAACCATATGTCTGCCCCTACAATGCTGGGGAGGCACAGCAACACTGATTGTTTTATGTTAATAAAAACATCAATATTCCATAGTGTATGCTGATTAACATAACATAATAAAAAGAAATAAAAAAACATAAATAGCCATCACCTGTATGGTGCTTTACACTTTGCATTTAATCTGTGGTATAATAAAAAAATAGGTATTTGGTCTTTGTCTTGGGTTCCTGGCACAGAGCTCCTAAAAACCCTTGGAATCTCCTGGGCACTTGGGTGGCTCAGTCGTTAGGCGTCTGCCTTCGGCCCAGGTCGTGATCCCAGGGTCCTGGGATCAAGTCCCGCATCGGGCTACCCGCTCGGCAGGAAGCCTGCTTCTCCCTCTCCCACTCCCCCTGCTTGTGTTCCTGCTCTTGCTATCTCTCTCTCTGTCAAATAAATAAATAAATAAAAATCTTTAAAATTAAAAAAAAAAAAAAACACCAAAAAAACCCCCAAAACAACCCTTGGAATCTCCTGAGTGATGAATGTCTTTTGTATGTTTATAAGATGACTCCTGGATAGAGGGTGACAGCTCTGTTAGATAGTTTCAGGCTGGGGGTTGGTCACCAGAATGACCAAACCATGGTTAGATGGTTGGAACATTCAGCCCCACCCTGGACTCCAGGGCAGAGGTGGGGGCCTGGAGACTGAGTTCAGTCACCATTGGTCAATGATTTAATCAATCGTGTTCCATAAGAACCCCTAAACTACCGTGTCTAGAGAGCTTCTGGGTTAGTGAATGCATCAAGATGTTGGGCAGGTGACATGTCCGGAGACAGCGTGGAAACACTGCACACCTCTTCCCCCATACCTGGCCCTATGCAGCTCTTCCATTTGGCTGGTCCTGAATTGTATCCTTTATGATAAACCATGAGACATAAAGTGTTTTCCTGAGTTCTGTGAGCTGTTCTGGCAAACCTAAGGGGTGGAAGTTGCGGGAACCCCCATATGTATAGCCAAGTCGGACAAGCAGGTACCCTGGGGACCTGGTGCTTGTCACTGCATCTCAAGTGAGTACAGTCTCGTAGGACCGAGCCCTGAACCTGTTGAGTCTGATGCTCCCTCCGGGTTGTTCATGTCACATTCAAACTGAATGTAGGACATCCAGCTAGTGTTGGAGGATTGGAGAAGGAGAGGTGGTCCTAACAGCATTCCTGAGAGACGGGTACTAATACGACCCTAGTATACAGTGAGGAAACAGATAAGCGACTTACTCATGAAATAGCTAGTAGTTGCACACCTAGAGTTTTTTGAATTCAGAATCTCAGACTGCCTTCCTTCACACGGGTGTGTTGCAGACTTCTCAAATGATCAAATAAAATATTAAACAATTGATATTTTTGTGAGGGAAGCATTAGAGATTTAATGGTTTAAGGGAAACGGTTTATGACTCGGATGGTGAAACTTTCTGCAGATGGGGCTAAAGGGAAAATATACCCACTTAAAATCCGTTGTAAAATAAGACTTAAGAATGAAAGTGAAGATCCAGAATTATTTGCGGAGGGTAGACAGTATGTTAACCCTGGTATGTACTTAAACACCCGGATGTAATCTAGTCCTCTAAAAAAATAGCCATGTCTTTAGGGATCACTTAAGAATATTCCTAAGTGAAAATAATCAACTTCTAAGTTACAACTTCCTGCTGGTTCTAAAAACATCTAGGATTTATTCTTTGTGCTTATGTTAAATCTAGTGTGATACAGGATTTGGAATCCAGAGGATAAAATAGTTGTTTCAGTTATGTAAAGGTTAACATTTAAGGAGAGGTGATACTGTTCCACTTTTTTAGGCACTCTGTAAGCAGGTTTTTGTTTTTGTTTTTTAAAGGGATTTATCATCAAAGAAGGTATCTATTAAGAACTTAATTGGGTTTGTGCTGTCTGGTACAAACAGAAACTATTGTGTCCTCTTAATTAGATAAAAGGAAATTATGTGTCTTGGGATCTTCTCTAAATCACAGGAGCTTTCTCTTGTGCCCTGTTGTCACTGTGTTAGCAATTTGTACTGATCATAATTTGTGTGTACATTCAAAATGGGTTGTGAATCAGAGATTGAATTTGTGACTTAAACACTTGTTTGCATTTTATCCCTAAATAAATATAAAGCCCTTCAGAACTTATCTTTTCTTTACCATGAATTTTCTTCCTCCTGCAAGCCTTGTTGCTGAAACATTAGAGAATGTTTTATATTTGATGTGGGTTTTAGTACACAGCTATGAAAGTATGTTACTTGAGGTACTGTAGAAATAGTATTTTTTCTTCAAGAAAATTGTTTCCTTTCTCTTAAAGCTGCAGATCAGCTTTTCATATCTTCAGCTCTTCCTGCCTTCAGTCCCCAGGTATTTAGTCGACAGACCACGTTACTTCCTTTTCTCTTTGGTCATCCCCATTTGCCCAGTTCAGGGTCCCGTTAACTGGATTATTGAAATCCAAACTGGATTCCCCACCTCTAATACATTCTCGGTGCTGTTGCTAATGTTCTACAATACAGATAGAGCGCTATTCCACTTTCGAACATGCTTGATGATTCTCGGACCCCCAGCATATATTCAGGATCTTTCATTACCAAACTCTTTTCCTATAAGATATTTTCCCTGTCAGCACTGCTGTCGATTTAAAATATGCCAGAGACATTCCCATCTTGCTAACATTGACCTAGCTCCCTCTATGTCCTATTGCCTTTTGCTTCGTGTGGGCCCAAACCAAATTTTTCAAAGTCCAGTTTAGGTCCCACCTCATCCTTGAAATTCTTCTAGAGCCTTCTCAGGTAGTTCTCAGCTGGTGTTTATCACTCTCATTGGATTGTGTGTCTTCCCTGAGATAAGGATCATGTCTTATTCACCTTGGTATTCCATCAGCCTTGCCCTTATTGACATTCCATAGATAGTTGTTGAATTGAATCAACAATTAAATGGAATTTATTCTTTTAAAACAGAAGGAAGGAGGGAGGAAAAGAGAGGAAGAGAGAGGGAACACACATGGGTGAGTCCCAGCATACTTCCTTTATGTCAGGTACAGGGCAGAGCATTGTGGGGAGATCAAAAGAAAACTCTGCAAAATCCAGACTGTGGGAAACCCTAGAGGACAATTGGCCTGGTGTCTTCAGTGACTACATTGTTAGAAAACAGAGATGAGTAGAGGACCTAGAGATTAAGAAATACACCACTCCATTGCAACGTGTAGACTTCCTATGGATTCGGATTCGAACAAACTGTAAAGGATACAAGACAGCTGGGGAAATGTGAGCACTGATTGATTGGATAACTGATGTTAAGAAATTATGATTCATTTGGATAGGTGTGATCAAGCTGATGCATTTATGCTTTAAAGTAACCTTATTTTTAAGAGGTCCATACTGAGATACCTGCAGATGAAAGTCTATGATGTCGGGGATTTACCTCCAAACGACCTGGTGTTGGGGGTGGCGGTGGAGGGGAAGGGAAGTAGGGTGGGTATGGGAGAGCAAACAAGACTGGCTGTGAGTTGGTAATTGTTGAAGCTGGTAGATGGCTATGTGGGGGTTCATTCTTTCCACTTTTAAGTTAAAAAAATTTTTTTTATTGATGTGTAGTTGATATTTTAAGTTTTTTCTTTTCTTTTTTTTTTAATTGAAGTATATAGTTGATACTTTCTACTTTTTTATGTGTTTGAAAGTTTCTGTGATAAAAGGTATAGAATTAAATAAGGGCTAAGACATGGGTCTTGGTTTTAAATAATTGAAAGAACATGAAACTGGGGTCTGGGAAGCTCAGATTCTAGCCCTGGTCCTCCAATGACCTGAATGACCTGGAGTCACCCATTTAACATTTCTGGATTCCACAGACTCTCCCCGAGTAAATGAGTTCATTGGATGGGATCCTCGTTGTCAGTGGCTACCTGGAGTGCTACAATTTTGAAAGATATTTGGGGCGTGCTCTCCGGGAGAAAGATTCTAGAATCAAGGAGCAATGTCCATGAAGGGCTTGGTTTTTCACTCAAGCTGTTTGTCAGATCCTGGTTCCAAACCGGTCACCTCCTTTTTCCTAGGGAAACTGGCAGAATTCTGTAATACAGGTTGTCAATTTGAGTTGATAGGATTTCAGCCATAGAGCAAGGAGTCATACAATCAGCTGGGTTGTCTTATTCCTGAGTTATTTCTGTGTGTCTAGTGATTGGGAGCTCAGGCTCTGGAGGCCAGGTTCAAATCCCAGCTTAACTACAAGCTGTGTCACCTGGACCGGATACTTCACCTGCCTTCATCAGAGGGTTGTGGTGAGGACTGAATCAGCTGATACATACCTGGCACATAGTAATGGCTCAATAAATGGTAGATATCATTTTTACCAGGTCCATTAGTCTTGTTTGTATTTTGTATTTCCAGTTCTTAGAGACTTTTTAGAAGTCTTAAGCACATTCGTCATTTTCAGTTTCTTCCTTCCTCCCTCCCTTTCTTCAGGTTAGAAGCACATTGGAGAGCTCACCATAGTCCATGGTAGGTGAGAGGGACACCAAGGTAATCTGGGAAGGGAGTTAGTGACCAGAGTTTGCCTCTTAGAGATCGCCCTGCCTGCTGTTCACTTGGTTGCTGATGCTGTGGTTGCTGAGGGCTTTGCCTGAGGTGCGTAGCCAGGGCATTAGGGGAACCAGATCTGGAATCCCAGCTCCTGACTGCTGGTTATTTCTGCGGCCAGGTTCAGCTTCCTGAAGTCTCCTTTGGCATCCTAATTCCTGACTGGGATGCAGTGTGGAGAGGAAAATCTCTGTCTGCTCTATCTGGTATTAAAAAAAATTATCCCCTCTCTTAAGAAGGAATGTCTGGTAATTCTCTAGCATTTGCAGGGAGGGGAAATGGGAGGAAGTGTGGTGTTCCTCACACTCTGACTAATCACTTAGGCAGCAGGGCTCCCGTCATTTCCTTTCTCTGGCTTGGTGACCTCAGCCCTTGTCCTTCTGGTCCAGGAAGGCAGCACCTTGAGCCTTGTCTCCTGCCCGCCCCGCTCTCCCCCATTCCTTACAACCAGCTTGCCTTGGGGCCTGAATCTTTGTCTTATAGTTGTGTGAATCACTTCCCTGTTCTCATCCTTGATGTTTCTCAGTAAATAGCATTTTTTCTCCTCAGGCCTATTGTTTTTTCTCCTTAGTTTCTTGATTGCCTTCATTTTCTTTGGATGCTTCTATTTATTTTCTATTCATTAAGCTGAAAATAGGTTTATTAACTTCTCTTATTTATTCCAGGGATGAGATTCCAGTTTATAGATTATCTGCTCCCTTTGCTTTTTCTGCAGCTTTGAGGTACTTGGTGGCTCATGAAAATTCCCTAATAAGGGGGAAAGTAATATCTTTATAAGACTTCACAGATTACATAGTGATTTTATGTACTAGACTTAAGAGTTGAAAAGGCTAGATTTTATCCTGGGTTTTAATTTCCATTTACAAACCGATTTTCAGACAGTTTTTTTTTTTTTAAACCTTTTTCCTACTTCAGTTTTCTCATCTGAAAAATGGGAATCTCTAGGGGTTGTCGGAAGATGATGTATTCTTGGCATTGATTAAGTTCAATAAGTTCTAGCTCATGTTACTGTGGATATTGTGATCTTATTTGAGCTTCATAGTAGCTGTTTTGAGGTATATTGGACAATTTCTCCCATTTTTAGCTATTTCCAGTAATTCATCTTTGCCTATGAAGAAAAAAGAGAGATTTAAAGCTAACACCTTTCAGTTGTACATATGTAGCATTAAGACTTGGTGAGTTTGAGATTTGCCCTAAAATCTTCTCCTGGAAGAGGAGGTGACGGGTGAGTGGAGGACTCCTTTCTTGCATCTTTAAATTCAGCATATTCCTGGTTCAGTACAACCTGAAAAGACTAGGGGTGGGGTGCGGTGTGTGTGTGTTGGGTTGTGTATGTGAGGCCCCTCCTCCAGTCCTGTTTCATTGTCCTTGATTTAGAACTGTGTCCAGGGTTCCTGAGTGCAGCTGATAGGCCAGGAGGTGGTGTGGTGTAGTGGGCAGACCCACCTGGGGTTGAATCTTGGCTCTGCTACAGAACCTCCCTGCTCCTCAGTTTCCTTCTTTGTACAGTAAGTGCCACAAGGTGATCTTCAGGAATGGGACATGTACGTAAAGGGCCTGCCATGCTATAGATGCTCAACCACGGTTGGTTCCTTTTCTAGTTTAAAATATATTTCTGATTTATGCAATGGGAACCTCCTGCTAAAGGAATTTCAAGCAGCAGCAGACAGGTTCCAGAAACATTTTTGTGGGCAGTGCTACCCTTGAAACACCCCTGAACTCTCCCCACCCTGCCAAGAAAGGTTGGCCTTGTAGAGTTGGAACTTGCTTTCAGCCAGTGTTTCTCACCTCCAGGTGGGCATTCGAGTGACATTGCTTTGTCAGAATATACATTCTGGGCTCCAGACCAGACCCACTGCCCAGACATGCACGTTTTCCAGGTGCTCCTGATGCCACCCTGGCTTAGAGCCACTGCTTTAGACAAACCAGAATGACTTTCTCATGTATCTAAAATACAATTCAATTTAGAGACCTTCAGTTGGGGGTAGCTTTCTGAAGAAATACAGCAGTCCTTTTCTGAGAAGAGAGTGTACTCTTGGCCTTGGTAATCGGGAGTCATGCTTTCATAGTAATGATAATAGCTAACGTAGGTGCTTTACATATATTAAACCATTCAATTCTTGCTGCAGTCCTGTGAGTTAGGTGCTATCATTATGCCCCTTTAGCATGACCTGTCCAAAGTGACACAGCTAGGCTGGGATGGAGCCAGGTATTGGACCCAGGCAACCTGGTTCTGGAGTCAGTGCCCTTGTCCCTCATGTTCTCCATCTCTCTTAATCCCAGATAGGACTGCCATGGAAAAGGGCTTTGGAACATGTGGGCTGTTGCCCAAGGGCTGGGGAAATTTGGTAAGAACCAGTAGCCTCTTTTCCACTGACTTTATGTTGTTTCTTGGCATATCCTGGCGGGGTCCCGATTTCAGGAGGAATCATGCATCACAGCAGTTGTGGGTGCAGGCGGGTAGAGCCCACTGACAACCCCACCTCTCCTATTTACGCCTTCCACTCTCCCACTTATTCAAGCGTTTGGGATTAACTCGCTCCAAGAGTGACAATTTGGGAGTCACTTATTTGGCTGCTTTTATTATAGTGAAAACGATAGAATAATTGCTTTTTGAAGGTGAAGGCCCCTTTGAGAGAGCCTGAGGAGAATGACTTTCATTTCTTCTGTCCTCAAGAGAGAACAGAACCCAGTTCCCAAGGGCCTGGTGCTGAATAGTCGTTTGAGGAGGGCTTCACGTGGGAGCTCTTTGCCACCAGGAAAAGGGTATAAAATAGCCTGGAGAACACTTGTTTCAGACTCACCTGCCCGGACAGAAAACTGTGGGGCCCTCAGGCCAAGGCAGCCAGTGCAAATTAACAGTAAGAACAGCCACTTGCTGTGTGCCGGGCACTGTGCTAGATCCCTTAGGACACTTTGTCCCTAATTCTCATTGCATCCAGAAGGTGGATGGTACGGTTCCCATTTTATGGAGGAGGAAACGAACTCAGAAAGTTAAATGATGAGTCTCATGGTCACTCAGGTAAGTGACGCAGTCAGGATTTGAACCCATTTCTCTCAGGGTCCCAAGCCTGTGAACTTTCTGCGGTGCTTCACCCCTACATCTGTGAAAGAAATCTGTGCACTCAGCTTCACAGTAGACATTAATTTGTAAATACAACTTTTCTTTCCTGATTTAAATCAGGATTTTCTTTTGACTAAAAGGAATAAAATAAACACTGCTAAATGTTGTCCTGAAATGAAGGAAGTAAAAAGGACTGACTGAATGAATGAATGAATAAGTGAGCGAGCGAGCTGGACTGGTGGTGGATATGTAGAGCTCGGGGGGTCCCCTCTCCCAGGATACTCAGGAGCTCTGATCATCTTCTTTTAAACAAGTCTGTTGGGGTTAAAATGATATCATATCTGGACCTTGAAGTAGCAGCTTGTATTTTTAGCTACGTTTAATGCCTGACTTCTTTACCCTTGATTTCTTTCCCTTCAATTATTCCTCCTATTCGTCCCTTTTTCTTTTTTCCCAGCTCTCCTTTCCAGAAGAAGGTTTTGCTTGCCAGGATTATTTGGTCAAAGGTGGATAACACATGTAATTTTAAAAGTTCAGATTCCTTTGGAAAAAATCTGAAAAGAATAAAGACATATCCATCAATTTATGAACTTTGAAAATTAGGATGAGCTTTCCAACAAATGTTGTTATTATAATACTTACTGTTCCATTTTCAATTCAGACATTATGGATGCCCTGAGGAAACAGACACAGGGGGAAAATAAGATGTGATCATATTAATTATGATTTCACTTCTGTGGTTAAATAGATTTCCAGCTAGAGCCAGAGTTGCTTCTTAATTAAACAAATATTTCATGAGGGCCTGAAATCTGCCAAACCCTGTACTAGCCTTTGATTTCACCTGTTTGTTGGGTGGGAATGCCATTTCTGCTCTGAGTTGGTTTTAAACATTCTTTGCAGCAGCCCTCGGCGTAATTTATTAGGTCAGAGTTTAGGAATGTTATTCCATGAAAGCCGCTTTTCCACGTGCTTGAAGGGTAACACCACGTCTGTCTATCGGCTGTGTACTGTGTCTTTCGCATTTTCTCTTACTCTACTCCTTTCTCCTCCTTCCTTTCCTTGCCTTCCTTTCTTGATTAGGTAGAAATACCAAGGTTAACTTAAGTTGTATAGATCCGTGTTTTCCATCCAGTGGCCTTCAGACCATCAACATTATCATCACTTGTGCTTGTTAAAAATGTATAATCTTGCGGGGTGCCTGGGTGGCTTAATTGGTTAAGCGGCCGACTCTTGATTTTGGCTCAGGCTCAGGCTGTGATTTCAGTGTTGTGAGATTGAGCCTCGTGTAGGGCTTCGTGCACAGTGTGGAGTCTGCTTAAGACTCTCTCTCTGCCTCTCCCTTTGCCCCTCCCCCCTCCAAATAAATAAATAAATCTTAAAAAAAGTGTATATTCTTGCAACAACATGGGTGGACCTAGAAGGTATTATGCTAAGTGTATTAAGTCAGAGAAAGACAAATACCATATGATTTCATTTGTATGTGTAACCTAAAAATCAAAACAAATGAATAAACAAACAAAAAGCAGAAACAGACCCATAAATACAAGGAACAAACTGAAGGTTCCCAGAGGGGAGGGGGTTGGGAGAATGGGCAAAATGGTGAAGGGGCATGGGAGATGGAAGCTTCCAGTTATGGAATGAATAAGTCAAAGGGATAAAAGACACAGCATAGGGAATATAGTCAATGCTATTGTGATTGTGTTGTGTGGTGACAGACGGTAGCTACACTTGTGAGCAGAGCATCAAGTACAGAGTTGTCGAATCACTGTGTTGTACACATGAAACTAAGGTAACATTGTGTGTCAACTATAATTCAATTAGAAAATGCATATTCCTGTGCCCCAGCCCGGATCTGAATGTGAGAACTGCTGAATTAGAGTTACATGTAGTCACAGCATTGTTTTTAAAACTCGCAGTAGAATGTTCTATTTCTCTCTTTGAATAAACAGGCAATCTCATTTTCTCCCTGAGTTAATGTGCTCTGATTAAAAAACAAAGATGAAAACAATAAAAGAAAAAAAAAACCACTTCCAAAAAGAATTCTGGAATTAGGTTTCAGAACTTAAGAAACTTTCTTTAGATTTTTACTGAAACTCAAGTTGTTCCTTCACATACCGTGTGTGGATATCCTCAAATTACTATTATTAGGAAACTATCCAATTCTTTGACTTTTTAAAAACAACAAAAGTTTAATGGTGACCAAAGTCATTAATTTGAAGAGGAGTCACAGAGTTGGACTGGGTGGGCAAGACTGAGTAGAACCAGGTTCTGGGTTGTGCCCATCAGAGCCTTTCAGCATTCAGGGCCTCAGTGTTCTCTGTCTAATAACAGATGACATGGATATGCAGTGACTTCCCTTCTGGTTCTGATGGAGTCGGACCCTGTTGGAAGAGAAATAGAAGATATTGACAGATAGGCCAGTATGTTGGAGAGAAAGTTTTATCTTGGTAAGAGGGACTTTTAAAAATGACATACATGAAGACTGAAGGAACCAGAGTCCATCAGTCCATAAAGAATAAAAATACTGAAGTTAAAAAGAAATGATTGGGAATTTCTTGTACTCATTCAGAACAACAATGCAGTACTCACCCGAATTCCCGGCTATTGAAACTCAATCAGGAAATGGACTTCCTTAAGGCGAGGACCGTCCTTTGTTTGACACATTTCATTTGCTGTTGCCAGGTACATTTGTGCCATTTTATAGATTCGAGTAGAAGTGGGTGATGGTAGGACCTGGGGAGAGCATATGTCTTACATCCTAGAAACTGCCGCTATTGGAGGAAAGAAACAAAGCATCCTGCCTTAAAAGATTCATCCGTATGAAGCTAATTCCAACAGCTGGAGAATTGGGGAGAAATTCGAGTTTAGTCAATGATGTCTTGATTATGCTGTTGTATTCCATTTTTCTGTATTCATTTATGGAGAGAATGATGAATATCAAAGGTGGCAAAGAACATAAAGACCAGTGTTCCTTAAATCTCAATAATTTATGGACCTCTTTATTTAGAGGAAATAATTTCTCACAAATCCACTGTACTGACATCAATATTTTTAGTATTAAGTAGTTGAAATATGCTCAAACATAAAAGTAGGTATAAACTCCTTACGCTTCAGCTCTTTATTAACTATAAAACAATGACAAATTTATAGAGTAAATTCAAGCAAAACTACAAAACCAATAAAATGCAAATTAACATTAGTTTATCGTGACAGATCATTTTGTTTGACTAAAATAAAACCTCCCCTTGGAAATGTGATTATGGTTCTGATGCCAAAGTTCTAGTTCTTTTGGGATCTGTATGAAACTCAGTTCTCTGTCTTCTTCCCTGTATTCGAAGCTTCCTTCATATAAAGCACCGTCTTTTGGCAGGAATGCATGATTTGGGTTTTAATTTATTTTCATTTATTTTTCTTACTTGTCCTTTGATGATTAAAATTATACTACTAGATGCCATGCCAATCAGAAAGATAAATGCAAGCTCACTTTTGATCACTCAAGAATTTGGAACTTGGTACCTAGTTGCACATGGGACAGTGGAGGGAAGAGAGGGATCGTTGGTACATGCCATATTGGGTTTCAGATTTGGATGAGAGTGAACGGTGTCACTGAGCAAAATATAAAACAAAGGACAAAAAGTAGGCTTTGAGGGAAGATCATTAGTAGGGGACTTAGATTTCTAGCAGTATAGTGGATTGGATACTCTAACACACTTCCCCATTGTTATCTGGATAAAATATTTTTTAACATACTGGGATCCCGGAAGCTAAGACATTTCCAAAATCTCCTACCTCAATTAGATCAACCATCAAAGGGAAAATTAAACCAAAGGTGTATAAACAACCACAAAAGATAGGTTGCCACTGGGGCAAATGCTGATATCACAACTGTGGTTGGAGACTAAGCCTTTGGTCAGTGGCAAGGTGGGAGCAGCCTGCATTCCACCAGGACCTCGAAAAGAACCTAAGGTGGCCCGGGTAGGTAGTGCCCATTGGCTTTTGGCAGAAGCAAATACAATTCCTTTCTGGAGGAAGGCATCCCTTCTTTGGACCTTAGGATTCTCCTAAGATCAACCAAATATGAGTTCAGAATAAAAGATCTCCAATTCTTCTAGAAAACAAACCACCAAGAGTGAGAGTCACCAGAAACAAACAATACATTTAGAACCCTGAGAACTTTAGATATTAAAATTATGATACAGAATATAAAATAACAATGTTTGAAATGTTTTAAGAAATAAAAGTTAATCACAAATAGTGCAAAGAGCATGAGATAAAAATTGACCAGGGATATTATGTAGCCATAAAAAGAAAGAAAGGTTACCATTTGTGACAACTTGGATGGGCCATGAGGGCTTTATGTTAAGTGAAATAAGTCAGAGAAAGACACATACTATATGATCTCACTTATATGTGGAACTAAAAAAACCCAAACTCATAGAAACAGAACAGATTGGTGGTTGCCATAGGAGAGGAGTGGGGGAAATGGGGAAGGTGGTCAAGGTACAGACTTCTAGTTACAAATAAGTTCTGGGGATATAATATAGCATGGTGACTGGAGTTAACAGTACTGTTTTTTATATTTGAAAGTTGCTAAGAGAATAGATCTTAAAAGTTCTCATCAGGGGGCACCTGGGTGGCTCAGTTGGTTAAGTGTCTGCCTTCTGCCTTAGGTTTAGGTCATGATCCCAGAGTCCTGCTCCGGGGGGGAGTCTGCTTCTCCCTCTGTCTCTCCCCCCTGCCCCCATGCTCACCTTCTCTCTCTCTCTCAAATAAATAAAATATTTTTTTAAAAAATTCTTATCAGAAGAAAAAAAGTGGTAACTATGGGAGGCGATTGATGTTAATTAAACTTATTGTAGTAAACATTTTGCAATATACAAATATCAAATCATTATGTTGTATCTTAAACACCTTAAACTGATACAGTGTTATATGTCAATTATATCTCAATAAAATGGGGTGGAGTGGGGTGAAAGATTGTGTACAAGAGCAGTATAAATCTAGGTGTTTTTGTTGTTGCTGAAAAGAAAATTGACCAGGCAGATTTGGAAAAATACAAACAAACAAAAACAACACCTAAGGAAAAAATTGTAACTGTTGAAATAATAATTCAATAATTAGAAACAGCTGAAGGAGTAATGAGCTAGAAAAAAAAGCTTGAAGGAATTAACCAGAATGTAACATAGAAATGAGAAGAAAAACATGAAAGCGTAGTTGAAGGGTAGAAGGGCTATAAGGAGATCCGTTCAGAGCCCCAGAAAGATAATAGAACAAATGGAGGGAAGTTATATTTGAAGATCTAGTGTATCATATCCAGAGAGAGTTTATGAAGGACATAAATGACCAGTGTTCCTTAAATTCAAATAATTTATGGACAGATAAGGGAAGCCCAACATAAACTAATAAGGATAAATAAAACAAAATCCATGTCTACAAATAGGAAAACTTCAATACACCAAAATAAAAAAGATGATCTTAAGAACACCCAGAAAGAAAAGGCTGATTGTTCATCAAGGGAATAATGAGCTGAGTTCTCAACAGCAGTGATTGAGGCTGGAAAAAATATCTTCAAAATACTAAAAGAAAATACTGCTGATTATATATCAGCAAAACTGTCATTCAAGAAAAAGGCAAAATATGCTGTCCAAAAATCTAAATCTTGCCACAGCAGACCTTTATTAAGAAACTGCTTAAAGAAAATACTTCAGGAAGAAGAAAGTGGTTCTGGGAGGAAGGGCTGAGATGCAAAAAGAAGTGATGAAGAAATTGATAAACATGTAGATGAAAATGAAATAAAATTAAAAGTTTTTTAAAATTTAAAAATTAAAAATTAAAAATTGTCCTTGGTCTACTAGCCACACTTCAGGGCATGTGTGGCCAGTGGCTATTACTGTACTGAATAACAATTCCATCACTGAAGAAAAGTTCTGGTAAACAGCACTGTTGTAGAACAATGAAGGGAAATACATTAAGATAATCTTTGCAGTTCGTTATAAGATGCCATTGTTTGTAAGAGCCACCTTTATATATGTGTAAAACGTTTTAGGAAAAACATTGCCAATATTTTTAAGTGATCTCTAACACCTAACACACCAGGTGGGACTTCAATTTACAACCCCAAGATCAAGAGTTGTATGCTCCACGGACTGAGCCAGCCAGGCACCCACCCCTATTGCCAGAATTTTTCAAGATGCCCTTTTTAAAAGACATATCTCAATATTACCTGTGTGAAAATGTGAAGAAATGTGCCTCTTAGGATGGTTGCCATTTGGGGTTAGAGTATTAATGGCATTGGCATCCAGGAGTGGTGATCCAAGTAGGTTGCCCATAGAGCGGTCAAGGGGGAGGTCTGGCCTGGAGACAGAGCGTGCTGTGTTCTTTGCATAGCGTATGTCTCAATGAATGTTTGATGAGTGAATGGGGGATGTACTGCATGGGTATATGGGAGTCATCAGAATACCCGGTAGCTGGGCCTGGCAATGTGGCTGAAGTCACCAGAAGATTTGTGTGAAGTATGAGGAGAGTCAGGATGAAGCCTTTATGAACACCATTGGTATTCTCCTGGTCATGCAGAAGGGAGTCTCAGGGGGAACCTGAGAAAGAGCCTTGAGAGAGGTGGGGAAGAACCAGGAAGACTTTGGGCCACCTGAGACTAAAGGGTGAGGAGGTGAGACGTTGCAGAGACCCTGACGAGATAAGGCCAATGTATTCCTGAAGTTAAGTGTCAGCCTGCTCTGTGTGATAGGGGCGAGCATTGACAATCACCAAGCATCAATAATTATTTCTGCCAGGGCATCCAAGAAGACTTCAAGAAGGAGGTCATATTTGGGCTGGACTTCAGAGGACGAACCTTTGGCACATCTGAGTGGTAGGGCAGGGCAGTCTGGGCAGATGGAGTAACACGAACGAAAGCCTGAAGTTGTGAGGAGGCAGTAATTCCTAAAGAGCTAGACTTCACTGTGTCCAACTTCTTTCTAGGTAAAGTCTTGTGTTGATGCAGGAACATATGTTCCCTAAGATCAGAAGCACACCTTTTACTCATCTCCGGTCCAGTTGGAAGGTAATTAAAGTAACTCTGCAGACCTGACCAGATACCTCCCAATGCTCTAAATAGACCATACGTTATACATGATTTTCAGAACATTATCTTAGATACAGAATTTATTACTGAATTTTGGGTTTTAAGCTCTGTGTGGAAAACTGTAATGCCTACGTTCCATTACAGATGAGGTAGTCATAGGACATCCTGAGACTACAGAGTGGAAAAAAGACTTGGCTTGCTGACGTTCACCAGATGCTGAGAAACTATGGGGCCGACTTGGGTGAAAAATCCCAGGTCTTTGATTGAAAAGCCGGGTAACATTAGTCAAGTTACTTGACTTCTTTATGCCTCAAATTTCCCCATTTAAAAATAGGCATATAATAATAGTTCCTACTTGAAGATGAATGTGAGGATTCATGGAAAGCACTTAGCAAAACAGTTACCCATTATTATGATGAAAGTATTCCAGGGGCGCCTGGTGGTGCAGTAGGTTAAGCATCTGACTCTTGGTCTGACTCTCGGTTTCGGTGCAGGTCGTGATCTCAGGGTTGTGGGATCGAGCCCCATTTTGGGCTCCATGCTCAGCGTGGAGTCTGCTTGACATTCTCTTCTCCCTCTGTCCCTCCCCACCACGTGCACATTCTCTTTCTCTCTCTCTCTAAAATAAACAAAATCTTAAAAAAAAAAGTATTCTAGTACCTTTTTCTATAAGGCAGTAGAGTAAAACCAGTGGTTCCCAATTATGACTGTGCATCAAGCATCATGTAGGGATAGTTTTAAAAAACCTAAGATTGCCCAGATACTCCCCCAGACCTGGTATGTATGTCAGGGTACTTGGGCTTTTGGGCTTTGTATTTTTTTGTACGAACTCCAGGTTTAGGAAGGCTTCCTCTGGAGTTGTGTATCATTTTGGTCATTTTTATTTGGATATTTACTTTCTTCCTTGCTAACCCATATTTTGAACGCTGGCTCTTCCCGTTTGTTGAGTATGTGAGCTTTCAGGTTATTAATCCTGGTCAGTGTGTGGATCTTTACTGCCTCCCTTCTTTTCTCTTTTTCCCTCTTTCCTCGTCCCCTTCCCCACTGTCCCATACTGAATTTTTAGACAGTTGAGTTGACAGTGTCCTGGACAGCCTAGTTCTCAGGCCCTTTTTATTTATTTTTGTAATGAAACAGATTTAAAAAAGAAACTTTGCTAAGGCAGACATTTGGCATGTTAAAATTGAACTTCAGTTTAGTTTCTAAAATAAATAATTCCACTTTTTTTATTCTTTAAAAAATGACTGCTCCAGGAAATGCTTCTAAAATAACCTATATTCCCCTTGTTAAAACTGGGATTGTTATTGGATGGATTCCAGTGAGTGTTCTTTTTCCTGGGGGGGGGGGGGGTGAGAGGACAGGGACAGTGTGGGGAGAGTGGTCACACAGAGGCCAACACACACAGATTGTAGTCCCTCACACCTAACAGTGCAGTTCATATGATGGCAGTAAATTATATGGTGTATTGTAAAATGTGGTCTGGAGATTAAAAGAAGAAGGAAGATGTTTACTGTATCTAGATCAATTAGAATATTCCTTTTAACTTTTGTGTGGAGGTCTTTTGGTTAAAAGAATCCCTGTGTTGCAGCAGAAGTAGCCTTGCTGCTTCCTCGATTTAGTTCATATATTTTACATTTCATGTGAATGAGGAAGGACTGAAATGTCAGCTTTGTCAGGGTGGAAATTTTTGGTCAGTGCTTAAATCTTCTTTTTTTAAAGATTTTTATTTATTTGGGGTGCCTGGGTGGCTTAGTCGGTTAAGTGTCTGCCTTCGGCTCAGGTCATGATCCCAGGGTCCTGGGATGGAGCTCCGCATCAGGCTCCCTGCTCAATGGGGAGCCTGCTTCTCCCTCTCCCTCTGCCTGCCGCTCTGCCTACTTGTGCTCTCTCTGTCAAATGAATAAAAACCTTTAAAAAAAAAAAGATTTTTTTATTTGACAGAGAGATAGCAAGACAGAGAACACAAGCAGGGGGAGCAGCAAAGGGAGAGGGAGAAACAAGCTCCCCACTGAGCAGAGAGCCCGATGTGGGGCTGGATCCCAGGCCCCCGGGATCATGACCTGAGCCAAAGGCAGACACTTAACCGACTGAGCCACACAGGTGCCCCTAAATAAATGAAATCTTTAAAAAAAAAGAACTCGTAAAGGTAACAATACCTGATGTTTGTCTGGTATTTGGATTAGAGGCCACCTACATGTTCCCATAGTTCCCTGTGCCTCACACACATCACAGTGCATTCCTTAACCTAAGTCCTTGCAGGAAGGACTGGGTCTCTTGTCCGTGGTTGGGTCCTCAGTGCCTTATCTGGCAGCATTGCAGTTTCTTAGTAAATATTTGTTGAATGAACACATAGTGTTAAAATTTCTATAATGCTTTCATATTTGGTTTTATCAGTTGGAAATCCCAGGAAGTTGGCTGATAGTATCACCCCAGTTTCACAAATGATGGAATGAAGGTTAAAGAGAATAAATTAGTTATCCCAAAAAGCCTCAGGCCTAAGTAGCAGAGCTAGGACTGTAAGCTCTAAATCTGCTCATTTCTTCATCCCCTTCATTAATAAGCATAAATTCCCCCTCTTTGCTCCCCAAGTTAAAACCCTCTCTACTTGAGAGCATGACAGGGGAAGTTACCTTATGAAACCTTTTCCAAATTACCTACTGTCTTCCCCATCAGCTACAATCTTTTTGGGTGTGAGTTTGGATTATTCATAATAGATTCTTCTAAGTTGCCTGTGATGGGTGCCTATGATACATTCTTTTTGAAAAAAAAATATAACAATTTTAATGCTGTATTCTTTTCTCCCAAACATTTTAAGGTGTAAATTTATTAATACTATGAATCTAAGTTTTTAAAGTCAAATTTCCAGGGGCGCCTGGATGGCTCAGTCGGTTAAGCATCTGACTCTTGGTTTTGGCTCGGGTCGTGATCTCAGGGTCCTGGGATTGAGCCCCGTGTCGGGCTCTGAGCTCAGTGCGGATTCTGCTTGTCCCTCTCTCTCTCTCTCAAGTCAATCAGTCTTTAAAATAAAATTTCCAAAGTGGTGAGAGGAATATTCTCCAATGTATTTTTGCCTGGTCCTCCTGATCATTTTGAGATAGAAATTTCTTTTTTTTTTTTTAAGATTTTATTTATTTTTTGACAGAGCCAACGAGAGAGAGAACACAAGCAGGGGGAGTGGGAAAGGGAGAAGCAGGCTTCCCGCCAAGCAGGGAGCCCGATGCGGGGCTTGATCCCAGGACCCTGGGATCATGACCTGAGCCGAAGGTAGATGCTTAATGACTGAGCCACCCAAGCACCCCGAGATAGAAATTTCTGAAGTGTTGAATTGGCTTGGCTGATATTTCTGGACTCAGGCTCAAGAGGGAGAAACCTTCCCTCTGACATTAGGATAGAAAAAACACCGACCAAACATTTAAGAGTCTCAAATGGTGGCAAACATCTGGGTGCACATTTTGCCAAAGACATTCGCTGAAGCTAAAGACCAAGCAACACACAGCCAAGGTTCTAAGAAAGGACTTCAAAATCTATGAATCTGATCTAATTCTAATTTATGTTTCGTCTCTGTTGAGAAAGATCATTTGGTGGCTCCAGCAAGATTTTATCCGATTTGATTAGTGGGTGAGAGTTGGTCCTCCCAGACCACTAAATTTGAACTTAACCATCATTACCTTACAAATAACTTTAAAAGAGGGGCGCCTGGGTAGCTCAGTCGTTAAGCGTCTGCCTTCGGCTCAGGTCATGATCCCAGGGTCCTGGGATCCAGCCCCGCATCGGGCTCCCTGCTCGGCGGGAAGCCTGCTTCTCCCTCTCCCACTCCCCCTGCTTGTGTTCCCGCTCTCGCTCTCTCTCTATCAAATAAATAAAAACCTTAAAAAAAAAAAGAATAGTTATCTTAACAAATTAAACACACACACACACACACACAAATAACTTTAAAGAGTTACTTGAACAATACCCCAAAGCTTTGAATTCATTGTGACATGGCAACACAAATTGAATTCTCTTTGCCCACCGTGGACGTTGACCTTTAGTATTAGAACAGAGGCATCGAGGGGAATAAATAAACTGCCAGTATTGTTTCCTCCAGAATCCAGCCATGGAAATATATGGTAGGGACTTGAGGAGCAGTTTTGCATGGAAAAACAAAAACAAAATAAAAAACCCCTGCATTTTCTTTTTTTTCGCTGGGTGCCTGGCTTCTCAAATGAGGCGGGACAAGCTATTGTGTTTGTTCTGGCTCTTACAAAGCGAGATCACATCATCCCTCGATGCAGCTTGTTTTATTTGCAGCTTCACAACCCATGGCTTTGTTGTCCTGCTGCACAGTAGGGCAGGCTCACGAGCAGTGCGCTGGATCCATACAAGCTTTTCAGGGAGCGTTTCTGAGTTTGTCATTTTGCCATCTGTCCTCTTCTCTCCCCTGGCTTTTCAGACTATCCACATTGTGTTCGACTCTTCGGTTTCTGACTGGGGTGGCGGGGATACTGCCATAGGTGGATGCTAAGAAAGAAGTGGAGGTGAGCAGTATTTCAAATAACTGAGCAGAAAAGAGAAAAATCTTGCTCCCTCTCTGAGGTTTGTATCAGACATAAGATAGGAAGTATTAGGATTATGTTACGTTATTTCTCAGCGACTGTTGTTTACTTAATTTTTGAAACCACTGATGTCGCCTCCTTAAGCTTTGGGTCATCTGGTCAGGAAGAGGCTGGGACCTGATGCCATAAATCACTTGTTTCCAACTGGTGGGATGAGCGTGCGTCCTTCTTGTCTCTTACAGGTGGCTCAGTGCAAGTGTCGTATTATCTCGTTGAAAACCTTTTGTCCTGCTTTGAGCCGTGGGCATGTAGTAGGACCAGCAAGCTTTCAGTGTGATCGGCAGTTTCTGGTCAGGACACCTGCTGCCTGAGCACAGTGCGACCATTGTTTCTCAGATTGAACGTGCTCTGGGCACAGCCACCACATCTTTTTTAGCCCGCAGTTGAGTCTTTGGTGTTTTTTTTTTTTTTTTATTGGTTTTTTTTTTTCCGTGTGCATTTCATTTTTGGTGGAACAAATGTCTGTCTTGTTCTTCTGGTTTTGCTGGTATGAATTTAACGTGTACGTGTTTCCTGCAGACTTGTATTTCGAAGAGCGCGTGCCAAGGTATCGTGGTGGAAAGAGTGCTGGGTCAGAGTGGAGGCAGGCGATCTGGACCTTTATCCCCGATCCTCTCCTCCCTGCTGTGTGGCCTCAGGAAAGATATTGAAACTCTCTGGGCATCCGGGGTCTTCATTTGTAACCTGAGGGAGTTTTGGGGTTCCTGGAATGATGGATTGCCAAGTCCTCCAGTGTTAAGGTTCCACCACTGTGTTTTGTGTTTTCTGGGATGCCAAGATGTCAAAACGGAGTGTCGGTGAAGTGTTCACTAGGGCTGGGCTCCTGTGAGACCGTAAGTAACACCAGGAGGCGCTCTTTTTAATTAAGCAAAAAATAATACGGCATGGTCAGTGATAGAGAGTTTTGGATGCATTAATTAAAGGAGGGAAATAACTATGGTTTTCTTGTCTCCTTGTGGCAAGTTGGCAGTAAACAAACACAAATTTCTTATTTTTAGGAAAGTAGTGTTATTCAGCCCTGGAAATGTTATTGGACACTTGGGTTTTGAACTTATAAATTAAGAATTATTGAGCTCAGATAAATGAAGACTTTTTAATTTATTAGCTCTTACTGTTCAGATGATAAGAAACCCACAGATCAGGCTAATATAGGATAGACATCCGCTTACTGATTTGTATCCCCATCAGTTTAATAAAAATCTTATTTAAAAATATTGTGATTCTACAAGTAATACATATGAGTTGTGGAAAATTTGGAAAACACCAAGAAGGAAAGACAAATAGCTTCTAATTCCATGACTCAGAAATAGTTCTTTTTTCATACTTTTGTGTCTTTAATTATATACACTTAGTTTGTAGAACAAAATTGGGATCATACCATACATATATAACTTTCTTGGGTTCCTTTTGAGATGATTTTTGGGCCTGAGCTTTCAGATGAAGGTGGAGATTAATGTAATATTATGCTTGGCACCCTGCTTGTGACGGGGTCTGTTTTGCCTTACAGAAATAGAATTGTAGCCCTAGTATCTGAAAATAACATTTGTCCTGTTCCCTCTTGAACAGGCTTTCAATATTCAGCATATATAGATGTTGTCATAATGAATACTATAATGAACAAATGAGGACTTCTTAATTTATTCTTTCTTTTTTTTTTTTAAAGATTTTATTTATTTGACAGAGAGAGAGACGAGGAGAGAGGGAACACAAGCAAGGGGAGTAGGAGAGGGAGAAGCAGGCTTCCCTCGGAGCAGGGAGCCCGATGCGGGGCTCGATCCCAGGACACTGGGATCATGACCTGAGCCGAAGGCAGACACTTAACGACTGAGCCACCCAGGCACCCAATTTATTAGTTCTTAATTGTTCACTAATTGCTTTTCTAAGGTTTCCTCACTCTAGTTTTCTGTTCCAGAATTGCTAGCTGTAATATCAGTGAGCATAAGTTATCTTAACACTATTTTTCTGGATGCCTTGATTTCTCAGGCTGAAGCATGGTAGCTGGTGTGGGCCAGGCCACAGGTTTGGCATGAAGGAGGGTGGTTAAGAGATTCCTTTTGCCTAAATATATGGTGCATTTGATAATATTTATAATTCACTAGTTGAATATTGGTTTCATATATCATTTTTCTCTAGTAGGAAATAAAAGATGATTAGTTTCCCCTTTGGATTATTTAGCCTATAAAATTTTCTGTTACACCATTTGCTTTGCATTGAAAACGCATTCTAAATCCTGAACCACATTGGAATTCTTTATGACCTTCCCCTTATGTGTCTTTTGGTGGTGCCCTTTGAAGTCCTGAAATGTTTTTATATTTGATTGAGATTAAATCTGGGTTTCATTTTACTTTTTTAAAACATATTGAGCAAGTTAATTTTCTGTTCGAGTTCCTAAGGGGAATGATTCTAGCCCTCTGTGTCCCAAGAATTCAGACTGAGCCTTGCCAGAACATTCCTGTGGTTTTCCACAGGGCAGATCACTGTGTTCATGAAATTTTAGTTGTAGCTTGTGTTTTCTGTGGTTAATTAAAACATGTGGCTTTTGCATTTTCCACAAACAGAGTATAATCATTTGGCCGAACCTTTTCAACAATGATTAAACGCCCCAGTCCTTCTTTAGGATAGCCCAAACTTATCTTTCGGACACCTTATACGCTATTGTCTCTGTTCATTAATGATTTTAAACAGTTGGAAAACATTTGGGGTTATCCTGCCAAACATAGACTCTTGAGAGAGAGAGTTTGTGAGTACGAATCCCTCCAATGGGCTCTGGCTTTTCCCCTGCAGGTCGGAGCTGCTGTGGGTGAGCTGCTGTGGTCTGTGGCCAAGCATGCTGCTGTGGCCGGATCTGCCCAGCCGTGGAACAGAAACATTTGCTGGATGGAAAATCCATAAAAGAAAGCTCCTGTGAAAGCCGGAGACCGATGCTAATTAAGTAAAATCAGGTTAGTATCAGAGAGGCGGGATGAAGCGGATTGGGTCAGCTAGGGAAAAGCGGTTTTGTTTATTCCATAAAGTGTTTCTGAAACAGCCCCAAATAGTCCTTCCCAGTTATTCGAGAGATTCCTAGCACTGCAGAGATGGCCGGTAGATCCTGACGTATCTCCGTGTGCAGTGAATCGCTCTCTCCTTTCTTTGTCTCCTCTGCCCCATCTTCTTGCTCATCTTCCTCTCCTCTTGCAGAGAAGAGAAAGTCTTCAGCACAACGTATGTAAGAGGCCCCAACCAGAGGCCCCCCCATAACAACCGCAGCGACCTTGGCTTGACTTTGGAGAGAAACCCTCTTCTTGAGAGAGCATGGGCTTGCACTGGTGCCTTCAGACTTGCCCTCATTTGTGTTTTCACACTGGGAAGGGGGGAGTCATGGAGACCTGCCATTTCTGTTGGGGCGCTTCCGGCTCTGCTTTGCTTGGCGAGATTTTACTTACTCTTATCTCCCCTTAGACAAAAGCTAGCAACATGTTCATTTTTGGCAGTGTGTGCATTTGGCATGAAGATACTCCTATAGCACAGAAGAAAAGAAGTGTCCTGAAAATAATAGGAATGTAGATAAATGCAAAATAGCCTAACGGTAGACCAGGAGAATGAAACAGAACAGCCTCACATGGAGCAGTACGGTGGGGAGAATTCCTTTTGAGAACGTGTATTATACATACAGGTAGGGGCATGACAAACAAGTCCTATTGGATATTCAGGGGGCAACTCAGCATTACGTATCAAGAACAGTTCATAAATACTCACCAGACAGGAGCGGGTCAGCAGTCTCGAGAACCTGTAAAGTAGTGAATGTCTGTTGACTTCACCCACCCAGCATCCCTTTCCTCCTTTCAATGAATCACCCAGATTTTCCCTGGGCAGTTAGTCACCCTTCCTTTGTTTTCAGCCTGTATAGTCGGAGGAGGTGACCTTACTGCCTCTGTTATGGGCATGTGACATAAGCTTGGCTAGTCAGGGTCCCAAGGATCGATTTATGGAGGACCCAGTATTTTCACTGACCCCGTTGCGAAGAGGTTTTTCCTTTTTTTTTTTTTTTTTAAAGATTTTATTTATTTGCGAGAGAGAGAATGAGAGACAGAGAGCATGAGAGGGAGGAGGGTCAGAGGGAGAAGCAGACTCCCTGCTGAGCAGGAAGCCTGATGTGGGACTCGATCCCGGGACTTCAGGATCATGACCTGAGCCGAAGGCAGTCACTTAACCAACTGAGCCACCCAGGCGCCCGAGGTTTTTCCTTTTTCGTGGGTTTGTTAAGCTGGAGCTGCTAGTTTCCCGCTTTGCCACCGCTTAAGGAAAGCCTTTCTGAGAATAAAGTTAACACAGAGGAGATCAGAGCAGGGAGATACAGGAAGTGAGATGAGGCGGGAGGGGGGCGCGCACACACACACAAACACAGACACACAGACACACAGACTCACACACACCTTATGACCCCAGAGGCAGTACCATCTAAAGCCAGCAACTCTGGTTTCACTTTCATGGCAGGTTAGGGAGTTAGTTTGAAATAGATATCCGTCACTTAGATCCAAACAGGTCCTGATTGGGAATGCCTTCTAGGTGTGAGGTCTTAGTGGGAGATGACTGGCACTCCTGTCTTTAGAGGCTCACAATGGAGGGGATGGGCTGGATCGGGATTCTGACACACAATGTGAAAAATGTATCACTAGAGGTAAAAGCTAAGCTCTGTGGGAGTAGAGGTGCAATTATGAATTCTGCTGGGTGTTGGAGAGACTGGCAGAGAGCTATGATTTAACAAAGGGAGAAGTAGAATTTAGTCTTCAGGAATATTAAAAAAAATACACTTAATTCAATTACTTGCTTTTTGAGTCTGAAAGAAAGAGAGGCTTTCCAGAGCTTATAGTTAAAGTAAACAGCAGATAAGGAAGATAATTTCAGAGCTTCACGAGTAGTAGAATCCTGGTGTTTACTGTAAGCACAATTGTTTTGGGAGCAGCCAAATGAGAGGTTATCAGAAAGCTGTCCAGAGTTTATTTTAACACTGCAGGGTAACAGCTGCTCTTCTCACTAAAACCTCAGTTGGCTTTCTGTTCAAGCAGAATTCCAAGCATGTCATGAATTTTAAAGATTTATTTCTTCTTCTTATGTTAGACTTTATTATTATTTTTTATAATTGACACTGTTTGCTTTCTTATTTTTAATTTTTATTATTTATTTATTTATTTATTTATTTGAGAGAGGGAGAGAGGTAGAGTGTGCATGGGCTAGGGGGTGGGCAGGAGCAGAGAGAGAGGGAGAGAGAATCTTAAGCAGATTCCATGCCCCACATGGAGCCCGGCGCAGGGCTCGATCTCACAACCCTGAGATCATGACCTGAGCCGAAATCAAGAGTCAGACGCTTAACCGACTGAGCCACCTATGCGCCCGTTTGCTTCTTTAAATTAACAGATTTTATTTTTGGGGGCTAGTTTTAGGTTACAGAAGAATTGAGCAGAAAGTATAGAGAGTTCCCACATATCCCCACTACCACTCAGACTTTTCCCTATTAACATCTTGCATTAGTTTGGTATATTTGTTACAATTGATGAGCCAATATTGATACATTATTATTAACTAAAGTCCATAGTTTACATTAGGGTTCGCTCTTTGTGTTGTACATTATGTGGGCTTTGACAAATACATAATGATATGTATGTACCATTATAGAGTCACACAGAATGGTTTCAGTGCCCTAAAAATCCCGTGTTCTGTCTATTTGTTCATCCTCCCCTCCCTCTGAATTCCTGGCAACTACTGATCTTTTTCCTATCTCCATAGTTTTACCTTTTCCAGAATATCATATATTTGGAGTCATACATTATGTAGTCTTTTCAGATTGGCTTCTTTCACTTAGAAATAGGCATTGAAGATTCCTCTGTGTTTTTTTGTGCCTTGATAGCTCATTTCTTTTTAGTGCTGAATAATATTCTATTGTCTGAATGTGCCACAGTTCATTTATCCATTTGCCTATTGAAAGATACCTTGGGTACTCCTAATAAAGCTGCTATGAACATTCATGTGCAGGTTTTTGTGTGGACATAAATTTTTAGTTCCTTTGAGTAAATACCAAGGAGCATGATGGCTGGACTGTATGGTATAAGTATGTAGTTTTGTAAGAAACTGCCAAACTGTCTTCCAAAGTGCCTGCACTATTGCATTTCCAAAAGCAATGAATGAGACTTTGTTTCTCCTCATCTTTGCCAGCATTTAGTATTGTCAGTGTTTTGGACTTTAACCATTTTAATAGGTGTATGTGGCA
Organism: Neomonachus schauinslandi; assembly: GCF_002201575.2. Lineage (NCBI taxonomy): Eukaryota > Metazoa > Chordata > Mammalia > Carnivora > Phocidae > Neomonachus > Neomonachus schauinslandi. The sequence continues at coordinate 169,759,069 of NC_058404.1, forward strand.
TTTCTTTGTTATTTTTATTTGCAGCTCCCTAATGATGTATGATTTTGAGCCTCTTTACATATGCTTGTTTACCACCTGTATATCTTCTTTGGTGAGGTATCTGTTCAGATCTTTTGCCCATTTTTAAGTCAGATTGTTCATTTTCTTATTGTTGAGCTCTAAGAGTTCTTTGTATGTTTTGGATGCCAGTCCTTTATCAGATGAGTCTTCTGTGGATATTTTCTTCCAGTTCTGTGGCTTGTTTTTTTCATTCTCTTGACAATGTCTTTCTCATTGCTGAAGTTTTTAATTTTAATGAAGTCCAACTTATCACTTATTAATTTTTTCATGGATTGTTGCTGTTGTATCTAAAAGTCACTGCCAACCCAAAGTCATTCAGGTTTTCTCCTTATCTTCTAGAGTGTTACAATTTCATGTTTTACATTTAGATCTATGATCTACAGATATTTTGAGTTAATTTTTGTGGAAGCTGTTAAGGTCTTTGTCTAGATTCATAGTTTGTGTATGAAATTACAGTTATCCTAGCACCATTTGTTGAAAAGACTATCCTTTCTTTATTGAAGGGCATTGGCTCCTTTGTCAAAGATCAGTTGACTGTACTTGTGTGGGTCTGTTTCTGGACTCTCTGTTCTGTTCCATTGATCTATTTGTTTATTTTTTCAACAGTACCACACTGTCTTAATTACTCTAGCTTATAGTAAATCTTCAGTTCAGATAGTGTTAGTCCTCTGACTTTGTTCTTCCCCTTCAGTATCGTATTGGCTATTCTGGACTCTTTGCTTCTCCTTGTAAACTTTAGATCAGTTTATCAATATCTACAAAATAATTTGCCAGGATTTTCATTGAGATTGTGTTGAATCTATAGGTCAGGTTGAGAAGAACTGATATCTTGACAGTATTAAGTCTTCCTATCCATGTATGTGGAATCACTCCATTTATTTAGAACTTCTTGATTTCTTTCATCAGAGTTTTATAGTTTTCCTTATATAGATCTTGTACATATTTTACTAGATTTATATCTAAGTATTTCATTTATTTTGATGCTAGAATAAACAGTATTATATTTTTAATTTTAAATACCAATTGTTTATTGCTGGTGTGTAAGAAAGCAAGTGACTTTTGTATATTACCATTGAATTCTGCAAACTTGCTATAATTGCTTATTTGATCCAGGAGTATTTTTATTGATTCTTTGGGATTTTCTGCATAGACAGTCATGTCATCTGTGAACACAAAGACAGTTTTATTTCTTCCTTCTCAATCTATTCCTTTTATTTTCTTGTCTTACCTCACTAGCTAGGACTTCTAGTATGATGTTGAATGGGAGTGGTGAGAAGTATCTTGCCTTGTTCTTGATCATGAGAAAGCATGTAGTTTCTCGCCATTTAAGTATAAGATTAGCTATAGGTTTTTTGTAGATGTTCTTTATCGAGTTGAAGAAGTTTCCCCCTCTAATCCTGGTTTGCTAAGAGTTCTTTTCGTGAGCGGGTATTGGATTTTTATCAGATACTTTTTCTACATCTATTGATATGATCATATGATTTTTTTTCTTTTTTAGCTTATTGATATGATGGGTTATATTAATTGATTTTTGAATGTTGAACCAGCCTTTTGATGGGGATTGTGTTGAATCTCCAGATCAGTTTGAGGAGTATTGCCATCTTACCAATATTAAGAGTTCTGATCCAGGGTGGGTGGGTGGCTCAGTGGGTTAAGTGTCCACCCTCTTGATTTCGCCTCAGGTCATGATTTCAGCGTTGTGAGATTGAGGCCTGCGTCCAGCTTCATGCTGGGCGTGGAGCCTGTTTAAGATTATCTCTCTGCCCTACCCGCCCCCCCCCCCCCCCCGCATGCATGTGTATGCGTGCACACACGCTTGCTCTCTCTTAAAAAAAACTGGAAAAAAAAAGAGTTCTGATTCATTAACAAGGGATATATTTCCATTGATTTAGATCCTTTTCTTTTTTAAGATTTATTTAGAGAGAGAGAACGGGGGAGGGGCAGAGGGAGAGGGAGAAAGAGAATCCTAGGCAGAGTCCCCACTGAGCAGGGAGCCTGATGCAGGGCTCGATCCCACAACCCCAAGATCATGACCTGAGCTGAAACCAAGAGTCAGATGCTCAACCGACTGAGTCACCCAGGTGCCCCTAGATCTTTTTAAATTTCTTCAGCAGTGTTTTGTTTTTTTTAGGCAACAAATCTTGCACTTTGCTATTAAATTTATTCCTAAGTATTTTTTTTGACACCTTCATAAAATGGAATCATTTTTAAAATTTCATTTTCAGAGTATTCATTGCCAGTATATAGAAATACAGTTGATTTTTATAAATTGATCTTGTTTCCTTAAGCCTTGAACTTGTTTATTAGTATTGATAGTTTTTTATTGTGTTGTGACTTCCTTAGGATTTTCTATATACCAGATTATGTCATCTGCAAATAGAGATAGTTTCATTTCTTGTTCAGTCTGGATGTTATTACCATTATTTTTTACAGTGATTTGAAAACTTGGCTGTGATATGAGAAGTACAAAGTAATGTGCTTTGGAGTTGCTGATGAAATGATCCTATTATGTAGCTTTTGAAAAGAACAAAAGATGATAATTATGAAATTTATCTCATTATCGAGTTAGTTATACAAGTTATACAATCGGTGAGCTTCCTAGCCACTCCTATATCTTCGTTAGGGAAGTGCCTATTCAAATTCTTTGCGTATTTTCATATTGAGTTATTTGTCTGTAAATCCCTTATCAGATATATAATTTGCATGTATTTTCTCCCAGTCTGTGGCTTCTCTTTTCATTTTCCTAATGCTGTCCTTAAAGCTCAAAAGAATTTATTCGAATTCTGGTTAACATACAGTGTGAAAATAGTTTCAGGTGTAAGATATTGTAATTCAGTACTTCTGTACAACACCCAGTGCTCATCACAACAAGTGCACTCCTTAGTCCCCACCACCTATTTCACCCATCCCCCATCCACCTCCCCTTTGGTTCTCTGTAGTTAAGAGTCTGTTTCTTGGCTTGCCTCTCTCTCTCTTTTTTTCTTTTGCTCGTTTGTTTCTTAAATTCCACTTATGAGTGAATTCATATGGTATTTGTCTTTCTCTGATTGACTTAACTTCACTTAGCATTATACTCTCTAGCTCTGTCCACATCATTGCAAATGGCAAGATCTCATTCTTTTTTATGGCTGAGGGATATTCCATCGTCGCTGTATATCACATCTTCTTTATCTATTCATCAGTCGATGGACACTTGGGCTATTTCCATAATTGGGCTATTGTAGATAATGCTACTATAAACATCAGGGTATGTATATTTCTTTGAATTAGCATTTTTGTATTCTTTGGGTAAATACCTAGTAGTGCAATTGCTGGATCATAGGGTGGTTCTATTTTCAACTTTTTGAGGAACCTCCATATTGTTTTCCAGAGTGGCTGCACCAGCTTGCATTCCCTCCAACAGTGCAGGAGGGTTCCCCTTTCTCTGCATCCTCACCAACACCTGTGGTTTCTTGTGTTGTTGATTTTAACCAATTTAACCGGTGTGAGGTGATATCTTATTATAGTTTTGATTTGTATGACGTTGAGCATCTTTTATGTGTCCATTGGCCATTTCCATGTCTTCTGCCCACTTTTTAATTAGATTATTCATTTTTTAGGTGTTGAGTTTTATAAGTTTTTAATTGTAACGAAGTTCAGTTATTCAGTCTTTTCTTCTAAAGTTCATGATTTTGATGTTTCTAAGTATTCTCTGCTTAACTAAAGGTCACTGAAATTTTTTTCCTGTTTCTCTCTAGAACTTTTGTTGTCTCAGTCCTTACACTTAGGGCTTTGGTCCCTTTGGGGTTAAGTTTTGGGTATGTTAATTTTTTTTCCTCCCATGGATATCCAATTGTCTCAAAACTATTTGCTGAAAAGACTATCTTTTACCTGTTGATATATCTTAGCACCTTGGTAGGAAATCATTTAACCATAATGTAAGAGTTTATCTCAGAACTCTCAGTTCTGTTTCGTTGATTATTTATGCCTGTCCTTATGCTTGTTCCATATTATACTTTACTTAGGTTTGCAGTGCAGTTTTTCTGTGAAAAAGTTTTGTTCAAGAAATAGGGTTAAGTCGCAATATGTCTCTATTTATTTTTACTATCATATCTTTGCTACTTTTCCTCTCCATTCCTATTTGAGTCACTCTCTTAAAAGTACTAGTCTCTGGTTATTTTTCTTTGGGATAAATGTGGAAATTTGAAATGGTGGATGAGAATGCAAGCCAATTTAGATGGATTTTCTAGATTACTGTATGCATTACTTTAAATAAAAAAATGCTTTGTTTTTCATAAAGATGGTAAGCATTCTAATGTCCATTATCCATTTGAATAAAACATTAAAATTTTCCATTACTTCTGTCTTAATCTTTACCAATAACTACTGACTGAAGGATTTGCAAGTTTGGTATATTATCTCAAGAATTTCAAGAATTTTCATTAATGATTATATGAATTGGGTCTTTTTTTTACACAAAATAATAAATTTCACAAAACTATTGTTTTATTAAATGGAAACCCTATGAATTAAAATATTTTGGGTTTTGGAAACATAGTATGATTTTATGTTTCAAAAAAACTGAACATTTTTCATAGTACAATTAAAATGCCACCTGTATTTTTTTATATTTACCCGTGTTCTTTTTGTCTTTGTGTTAGTATAGTTCCCAATAAGCAATTGTGCAGACATTAAAATAATTGGATTGGAAATATGAAGACTGCAAATTTTTATTTCTTCCTTCATTACAACTCTGTAAAAATTGTGAATAGGTGTGATTTAGAAGGGAAAAAAGGTCAGTGCTTTCTTTGGTGACATTTGGATTCTTGTTGGCCATTTTCTTTTGTTTTGTTGTTAAGTTATAATTTTGTTTGGGGGATGACTTATTTTTAATGTGAAAAAACATAAAATTTTGGTCTTGGTGAAATTCAGAGACATTTCCTTTCTCTGACATACAGCTGAAAGTTGACTTCTGCTACTGGGGGTTTAATTGAGTATTAAAATCAAAATTAGATCTAGAATAAGTTTTTTGTAGTTCTATTAGTAGGTCAAGCCATGCTTCCCAGTTTCTGGAGGGCCCCGTTCAGGATGGCTTCTCTGCTTTTTGCTCTTTCTCGGCACGTCTTCTTATTTCAGCCTGGGTAGACCACCTTGATGGGAGTGGACATATGTGTTACCTGCCCCTTTGCTTTCTTTGGCTGATAATGTCACTGCATAAAAATGCATCCATAGAGAATGTGGAATTATTCTTTTTATTGTTCATTTAAAAGAAAAAGCCAGGGGCACCTGGGTGGCTCAGTTGCTTAAGCGTCGGACTCTTGATTTTCGGCTCAAGTCATGGTCTCAGGGTTGTGGGATGGACCCCCGCATTGGGCTCTGTGCTTAGCGTGGAGTCGGCTTGTCTCTCTTCCTCTTCTCCTCTCCCCTCTCTCTCTCTCTCTCAAATAAATAAATAAAATCTTCATAAAAACATACAAGAAAAAGCCATAGGTAAGCTTCAACTCCAGGACTCAGGAAGTGGGTATCGTGGATCTTTTAACCCTGCCATTCCTTTAAATCTTTTCTTTCTCTTTGATGCCTTTTAAAAATCTTGGTGACCTATTTGCAGAGTGATGAATGGACCCTCTGAGGCATATAGTACTTAAAATATTCTAGGAAAATATGGTCTTGGTCTTGTTTTTCTTAGGGAGCTGAAACAAAATATGGCTGGGTGATAGATAGTAACGTCTTAAGTTTATAGAGAGCCTTGTGCTGACTGATGTTCGGGGAATGATTGAACCCCTGAAGTTTGAGTTGTAGTACGGTGACATCTGTGAAGACCCCGGCCTGTTTATTATCATGTGGTTGCCGATGAAGCAAAATCAAATCAGCTTCGTCCCATTCAGTGAACCAGTACAAGAATGAAGAGAGTATCCAGAACTTGCTTTCATTAGGAGGAAACGCATTTTTGTGTAAGTCTGCAGTGGAGATGTTTGTGATAAATATGTTAATAGAGTTTGGCATGTTACATCTTTTGATTTTTTTGCTTGTCTTTATAGTTTTTATGTGAAATAATCTGTGAATTATTAGGTTTCCTTTAAAAGCCTTTGAAGATACCATACTTGAGTGACATATAATCAGTTGTTATTTATTTTAATGTAATTACTAATATAAGAACAAGCAGTAGTTTCTCAGTCCAATATGGACCTGTAATGAATAAAACATTTAATTTGATTACACTGTCTGAATAAGATCTATATTCACGACACGATAACTGTTCATGACTTCGGAAATTTTCAAATTGATTATTATCTGCTCAAATAAGAATTGATCTTCCCCTTCATTCATAAACAAAAATAGTCTACTGGATGTTTTTATATATAGACGGTATCCAAGCCAATAATTTATTTAAAAAATGAGTATCAACATCAGTCTAGCTAGCATTAGGAAATTGCTCTGTGTAATTTGCTAGTGTACCCTTTTTAAGAATTGAAGAAAATGGTTTTTCCTGCAGTCATCATGCAGCTGAGGCCCTTAGAGGACAGATTTTAGAATCTTAGTAACTATTCTGTGTTTGGTTTCGTAAGGGAGATTCTTTTGAAGATATAAGTTTGCAGATGGTTTGTTAATGCTGTGGTTCATTTCTGGTGTCTGGTTAAAGCGTGACAGTAGCTAGGAAAGTAAGAGGATATTAGTGATTTTACCAAAGACTCACCTCAGAAATAAAAAGTGGAGAGTTCCGATCACAACGTTGGGCCCTCAGTGGTTCTAAAATTGGATCAAAAATGACTGCTGTTCTTGAGCAGGCCTGAATTTATGAGTAATAAGAAATGCTGAATTAATTCTACTTAGTTCAGAACAATTCAGTTAAATTCCAAATGAACGTCTTAAAGTGCTCTATATGGAAGGTTACTTTGGTAGTTGCTGGAGGGAATAAAATGAAATATCCTGGGGGAAAGACAGCCAGAATAGAAGTCCTTTTGGGAGAGCTAACATTTTTTTTTTGAGTATGTCCAGTATGCTAAGTAGTTAAGCACTTTCTCAGCTTTCGATGGGGTGGGGTGGGAGACTTCATTTGATCCTCACAACAGTCCTATGACAGAGAGGCAGTTTTACTCTACGTCATAGCTAAAGAAGCTTAGGATCGGTGAGATCAAATGGTCTTATCAAAGTCTCACATCTCCTAATTTAAATTTGAATATGAATTTTTTTCTTGAGCTCCATTGTGTATATGTATAAATGAAAGCCCTGCCTATGGAAAAACTCTCTTTATATGTATCTCTTTCTTTATGTATCTTTCATTATTTTTATAATTAATGAGATAATAAAGGCCCAGAGAACTATGAGTAGGATGCTTTGGAATTTCCAAGGAGAGAGTGATTAATATGGATGTGATTAATTTGGAGCTTTTTGTTATTTTTGATAAATTAGGAGGTAGGAAGTTGTCAGTGGATGGGTGTTTTCAAGCCTTTTTACCTGAGGAAAATATCTAACCAGACTCTCAGAGGCAGAAATAAAAATGCAGGGCATGTTTGGGAAGTCCTAGGTTTTATAGCCTAGGGATGTGGCCCACCAACACACTTTATCAACTTGCTCTAAATTACCCAGAGGGATCTGGTTGTGAGGGGAATCAGACACTCCCAGGCAGCTACTTAGAGAAGGAAGTAATTAGGTAAGCCGTGGACGTTCCTAACCATTCCTGCATCCCCACTCTGCACTCATTGTTTGAGAACTTCAGGCTTCTTTGTGCTATCATGGGAGCTCCCTAGAATTTGACAATGGTGAAGGACCAATAAAATGTTCAACTCTATGATGGTTTGAGACTCCAGTCTATCTGTTGCTTTCTTGGTATTTTCAACTGCTAGTATTCATCGTTAAGTACTGTTATGGTCTAAATGAATGTGTCCCCCTCCTCTTACCCCCCCCATTCATATGTTGAAATCCTGACTTCCAAAGATGATGGTATGAAGAGGGGTTGACTTTGGGGGGTACTTAAGTCAGAAGGGTAGAGCCCTCATGAATGGAATTAGTGCCTTACAAAAAAGGTTCCAGAGAGATCCCTAGCCCTCCTGACCCAGTGAAGACGCAGTGAGAAGGCCAACTATGAACCAGGAAGAGGGCCCTCACCAGAAGGCAACTGTGCTGACACCATATTCTGGGACTTCCCAGCCTCCAGAACTGTGAGAAATATAATAATAATAATAATAATCTCTGTTATTTATAAGCCATCCAGTCTGTGGTATTTTGTTTTGGCAGCCCAAAGGGATAAGACAAGTACCTATGAGATGTTAATCCCCAACCTTAGCCCCTTTCTTTTCCTGAGCTTGTGTCTTAGACAAAGAATATAGAAAGAAGTAAAAGGTCAGCCACAGAGAGCCTTTATGAAGCTGTAATCCCCAACCTTCATCTTTGCTATGAGATGTTTCTGGTTTGGTTCACGTAATCTCTGTTGTCTAGAAGAATTTGGCTTAGTCTGCGATGGATTGGTTGTCTGACCTGTGATTCAGTTTGAGACAAAGCAGGTCAGTTTTGATACCCGTAACCATGCAGAAAAGGGACTACGGTTTGAGATTAAATTATCTTCTAAAATAGATACCAGTGAAGAGCAATTTGGCAATATATTTCGAAATTTAAAATCACCAGCAATTTTATAAATAGGCTCACTTACAACTATGCCAAGATATTTGTACAAGTTACAATATAGCATGTTTATAGAATGAAGTATGTATGCTGATTTGAAATAATTTTATATATATAAAATATAATATATAATATAATATATATGTACACACACATACTTATGTATACATATGTTCATGTATCTGTATAAAATGAAAAAACGTTTTGCAAAATCATATGAATACCGTTCTCTTTTGTCTAAATCTTTTTAAAAAGATATATATGCTGGCACATATACTTTTTCTCTAAAAAGATATGAATGTTAATACACTGGAAAATTTTTCTTTTTCTTTCTTTTACGTACTTGAGTTTTCTCACCATGTTTATTTATTCATTTTCCTTCCTTTTAAAAAAGAATCAGGAGCTAACTGGGAAGTATGGTCACGGACCATTTTCCTTCATTGTGTTTGAATGTAGTTTATAAAACCCTACTAAGTGTTTTTATTTTTTATTTTTTTTTCCTACTGTTTTTAAAAACACAATACATTTTTCTCTAATATTCATTTGTTAGACTTTCTTGTCCTCTTTGCATGCCGAGGAAGGGGGTGATCTTTGTGGGAAAAGTGGTAAAGTATGTGCTAAGCCGGCAAACATTCCCTTGAAAGCTTATTAGTTAAAACACTGAGTTGAGCAAGAGAAAGGAGAAAGATATTTACCAAAGGTGATTTGAAGGACAAGAATTCCATCTTGTGTCTGAAAGTGTACCTTCATGCTCAGTTTGTTTGCTTTAAATATGGGCTTTGGACTGAACTCTGTTTGCTTTTCAGACCACAAGGCTGGAGGTGGTCATGAAAGTCTCTCAAATCCGATTGCTAATCAGGAAAGCTGTTTGCTAAGAAAGGCACGCCTGCTTGGAGTAGAAGTAATGACTGATGCATAGATAAAGCCAGTGTGCCTTTTAAATATCTTTGGACTTCTGTGTCTAGATTTGCTTTTCTCTTAATTAAAACCCCTAGACACGGGCCATAGGTCAAAGGAGATGACTCCTTTAAACTCTTCCAGTAATAATTACTGCTTAAGGTTTTTTTTTTTTTAAAGATTTTATTTATTTGAGAGAGAGCTTGAGAGTGCACAAGCAGTGGGGAGGGGCAGAGGGAGAGGGAGAAGCAGGCTCCCCGCTGGCCAAGGAGCCTTATTCCAGGCTTGATCCCAGGATGCTGAGATCCTGAGATCCTGACCTGAGGCAGACACTTAACTGACTGAGCCACGCAGGCACCCCAGTTACTGCTTAAGTTTTCAGCTCTTGATAGGCTTGTCTGAAAACTGATTTGTTTCTCTAGGGTGTGATTTGCCTCCTTTGGTTCCAGTTTGCTGAAATTTAATAATAATTAGGAAGATGACAATTTTTTTTTTTTTTTTTTTAAGAATGTAGGCAGTGGTACTCTGGAGAATAAGCCCATGGTAATACCCCTTATCTATATGTATTTCAATCTCTAATACTTGATGTTTCATTTTTAAAAAAATCAACAGAGCCATGTATTTTTTCTAGATTCGGAAGAATTTTAGTAACTTCTTTTTTCCTAAAATGGTTTGATGAATAGCTCATCAGGGTCAGTAATATTTATTTTCGCCTTGTCTTCCTTTCTTTTGTATAGATTATATACTGATATCTGTCCCTCTTATGCCAAGTCATGTCAGGAAATATAATCCCCATGTTTTAAAGTACTTTGAACCATAGTGTAGGAATTGTAATCTATTAGGGAGATTAAGGAGACAGTTTCCAAAATACATATGTATGTCTATATTTGTATATGTATGTGATGTTTGTATGCAATTGATTATGTTTATAATATAGAAAAGTCTGAAACAATAACTATGACACTGGATATCATGAAAGAGAAAAACTGATATAACCTTCAATAAATACTTAGTTCCCACAAGAACCTGATAATTTAAGAACTCACGGTAACCAGTGTGTAATATGGGGATTACAAACTCAAATACCTACCAGGACTTGACAGAAAAGTAAACAAGTGAACTGGAGTATAAAGGGGGTGGGGGGAAAGAGCATAGTTACCACTTGGCTATTCAAGAATGAGGGTCCAGTGTTGCCTGATGTTCCACTATTTCAAGAGAGGGCAGAAATGTGGATTTTTATGTGACTGCTCCCAGTTTTTTTAAGTGTTGAAAATACATTTATGATAATTAAAACCTGTTCTTTCATTCTCTGCTATGATGTTCTTTTCAGCAAGTTTTATAATTGCTTTCTATACGGTAGGTGGCATGGGGCTGAGAATTGTACGGCATGGCCCTTGCTTTCTAGGGATGCCCAGTCTTGCTGGGCCAGTATGATGTGGAACAGTTGGTACCAGTGGTAAAAGCCTCAGGAACCCCGAGGGGATAGAAGTCAGTATGAGCTCGACCGTCTCGGGAAGACTTTTTAAAGGAGGTGGCATCTGCTGTGGGTCTTGAGATTTAGGACAATGGAGAGCCAAGGTGGAGTGATGGGAAGGTGTATGAGGTCTTGGGCAGGTGTACGCACACAAGGAGGAGGGCTTCGGAGCAGGTCTGTGCTCTGGAGAGAGACCCACGGGGAGCAAGGGATGTGATGATGGAGAGTGTTCTGAACACCAGTCCTGCTGTGGTTTGTAGGATAAAGAGAGAGAGAGAGAGAAGGGGGAGCACTGAGGACAGGGAGAGCAAATTCCAAACTTTCCCAGCCATCTAGGAATGAGGAGAGGGTCTGGGCTGGGGCTTAGTTATTATCAATGAAAAGGAAGAAATGGAGACATGTTTTCCAGTCCATCAGAAAACCTTCTTGACTTGGCCTTCAGAACGTATCCATTGTTGCCACCTTGACCCAAGCCACCATTCTGTCTTGTCTGGATTATTCCAGGGATCTCCTAGCTGCTTTCCTTCATTCTATCCTTCCTTGCCTCTCTATACTCTCAATTTTCATCTTATTTTATTTTTCCTTCCCTTCCCCTATATTTATCTATTTCATTTCTTAAATTCTACATATAAGTAAAATCATATGGTATTTGATTTTATCTGAATGACTTATTTCGCTTAGCATAATACTCTCTAGTTCCATCTGTGTCATTGCAAATGGCAAGATTTCATTCTTTTTTTTTTAAGATTTTATTTATTATTTGACAGAGAGAGACATAGTGAGAGAGGGAACACAAGCAGGGGGAGTAGGAGAGGGAGAAGCAGGCTTCCCCGTGGTGCAGGGAGCCCGATGTGGGGCTCGATCCCAGGACCCTGGGATCACGACCTGAGCCGAAGGCAGACGCTTAACGACTGAGCCACCCAGGTGCCCCAATTTCATTCTTTTTGATGGCTAAGTAATATTCCACTGTATATATATATATATATATATATATATATATATATATATATATATATATATATATATATATATACCACATCTTCTTGATCCATTCATCTGTCTGTGGACATCTGGACTCTTTCCATATTTTGGCTACTGTGGACATTGCTGCTATAAACTTTGAGGTGCATGTGTCCCTTTGAATCGCTGTTTATATTCTTTGGATAAATACCCAGTAGTGCAATTGCCGGGTTGTAGAGTAGCTCTATTTTTAACTTTTTTAGGAACCTCCATACTGCCTTCCAGAGTGGCTGCACCAGTTTGCATTCCCACTAACAGTGTACAAGGGTTCCCCTTTCTCCACATCCTCGCCAACATCTGTTAATTTTAGCCATTCTGAGTTAATTTTGGCCATTCTGACTGGTGGGAGGTGGTATGGATTTTGTTTATTTAATGATCTGTCTCCAGCACTTAGAATGCTTCCTGCTACATAATACTATCTCAGTAAACATTTATGGAATTAATGAATAACATAGTCAAACTTGAAGGATAAAAGTAGGTTATAAGGTCATAAATTGTTAGAAGGCTTAAATTGAGATTAAATCATATAAATGATATTGTTTTTAGTATTTCTTTAAAAAATGGCTTTGGTGATTCTTTAGATATAGGTCTTTACAATATTACATATAGCTAATGATATTCCTGGCCATGCACCTGGTTTGAATAGAAGTCTTGACCTCCGTGTTATTTTTTAAACCCATTTTGATATCGGGAGCAGGCAGTACAGATTAACACAGGAATAGGTAATCCTTCATGCAAAGACGTGAATGCCTGTGTGAAAAGGCACACGTGAAATGAGTGAAAATGTATTTTTTTTACACTTGCCTTTCATTATGATGAATGTCAAGTGAATGTCCTGATTTTTTTCCATGTTTGGATCTTTGTTGCAGTGAAAATTGCTTATAAAATGTGGACTGGCAGCTGGTGCTTAGAAATCTTTTGGATTTACCCCTACCCCTACTTTATGACTGGATTTGGTATGTAATGAAGTCTTTCATAAAGGCATTAAAAATGATACATTGCTCTTTTTTGATCATCAAAATCAGAATGGTGTTGGGACATTGTCGAATGCAATATTCTTTCATGAGGAAAGGTAGTTAATTTTCAAAAAGAGTGAGAATTCCCTGTCTATTAAGTCTAGCCCCTGGCACTGGCAAGAACAAACAAATAGAGCTTTGCCATGGCCATTGTTCTGACAGAGTCAAGGGCTGAACTGTGTCCTCTCAAGATTCTCATATTGAAGTCCTAACCTTCAGGACCTTAGAACGTGACTCTGTATTTGGAGATAGGATCTTTAAAGAGGCCATGAAGTTAAAATGAGGTCATTCAGGTGGACCTTAACCAATATGACTGGTGTCCTTATAAGACGAAGGAATTTGGACTCATACAGACGGTGGGAAGACCATGTGAAGACACAGCAAGAAGACAACATTTATAAGCCAAGGAGAGAGATAAAAACAACTTTGCCAAGCCTTGACATTGACAGCATCTCGGACTTAGAGATCTCCGAGTGTAAGCCACACAGCCTGTGGGTGTTGGTTATGGCAGCCCTAGCAAACAAACACAAGCTGAAGCCAAAGGCTATTCCAGCAGATCTCATCTCTCACCTGGGGTCCACATCCCCATCTCCCTGGACGTTTGGAAGAGGGTGATTTCGTGGCGCCCTGGGTGTTCCCGAAAGAATGTCTGTCTGAATGCTTGCCGGCTTGCCAGGCAACGACAACTGGGATTCCTTGGCATAGTCATTCATTGCTGGCCATTTTTGTTTGAAGCCGCTTGCCTTGTCAGCATTTTCATCTCCCTCAGAAACTGAATGAAGAGTGTGAGCTGAAGCGGAGGCGCTTCTCTTACCACTTTCTGTGATGTGATGTCTCAGCTTTCACTTATGTGGATGGGCCCCAGCTCCGCCGAACGGAGGCAGCTTCTTCGGAGACGGGATGGCTCTGTGGATGGCTGTCTGTGGCGTGAACTGGACCATGGACGTGAGATGCCCGGGTTTCCAGCCACGTCCGCTTTCTCTGGAGACTGACCCTGGCAGCTTGGAATTTAACTGAAGCCCGATTTCATCCCTGGTTTTCCCAGTCAGTCTGAAGGCTGCTGTTACTTACAGTGGGAGATGGAAAACAAATTCTTCAAGAAGCAGAGTACGAGAGGTCTTTCAAAGAACTTTAGAATTTTTCACGTCACATTTCGATCGATCTGTTTTCAAAAGGGGCAGGGCAAGTGGAGTTTGTAATTAATTAGGTGATAATGAGTTTTGTTTGGTTTTGTTCCATGTCTCCTAGGCTCGGAGGAGATGAGGGGCGTAAATGTGGAGAACTTTCCTTTTGAATTCTTTCTTGATCGGGTTTCCAGGACACCCGACATCAGGGTATTTAAAGTATCTGGACACCTGAAGTGAAGTGTTCCTGTTCTCTCCTGTGTATCTAGGGTCAAAGAGACATGTTTGATGTTAAAATTACACCTCTTTCCTATGTTTGGTCGACTCTTCTAAGTGATAGTATGAAGAGTGCTTCTTCAAATTCCTTATTTTCATATATTGCTATTATGTAAGAGAGATGAGACTGTCATGATAATTGAGTGAAATTTAAAATCTTCTGCTTCAAGTCGTGAAATAACTTGTTTTTACCTATGTATCTCTTTAAAAAATTGTAATTTTTAAAAATTATTTCTCTTCAAAAATTTTTAATTGACTTTGTGTGTACGTTTCCTTTTTTTCTTTTTAAGTTTTTATTTTAATTCCAGTGAGTTAGCACACAGTGTTATCTTAGTTTCAGATGTTGAAATAACATGTTTTAGCCATGCCATCTTCCGGCCTGTCCTTTTGAGCAAATTTGTGGCTCATGGGGACGGATGACCCTAGATCCTAGCAGCACCTGCAACCCAAATAGTTCTCATTCCAGGGCCCACACAACGGGGTGTGTTTGAAAGTATTTGAAAGCAAAGTGTAAGCAACACGTTGTACACTTAGTCATAAAACATTATGTGGAAATCTGCCTTGCCCCAGAGCCTGGGAAACCACCTTCTTCTTTTTATCCTAAGATTTTGTGACAGTTCCCCTTTCTATAAAGGAAGAAGAAGCTGGATGAGATTTCTTCATGAGGATGGAAAATGAAGATACTTAGTTGAGGAAAAAATGCTACCACAGCTTGTGCTTCAAGATGACCCAAATCTGGGTAGGAAAACAGTTGTAGAAGAGGGAATTAATAAAGTTTGCTCACCCAAAAAACTTGATCCAGCTTATTACTCTTTAACAAATGTGATTGTTCCATGCTTAATTAATTGTAGACTATTGAACAGGTTCATGGACCAGAATGTATTTTATCTGTAGAAAAAAGCCACCCATAGGAATGATTTAAATTAGGGGTCAGCAAACTACAGGTCAGAGGCCAAATCTGGCCTCCTGCCTGTTTTTATGTGGCTCATGAGCCTAGAATATTTTTCACATGTTTCAATGAAAAAAAAATTAAAAGAGGAAGAATATTCTTTGACACCTGAAAATGTTACAAAATTCATCCTTCAGTGTCTGTAAGTAAGGGGTTATTAGAACACAGCTATGCTGATTCATTTGTGTATTGTGTCTGGCCACCATCATGCTGTGACAGCAGGGCTGAATAGTTGTGACAGAGATTCTGTGGCCTGCAAAGTGTAGTTATTTATTGTCTGCTCCTTTATAGACAATCTGTGCTGCCCTAGTTTAAACAGTCATTTAAATTTATTCCTTTTTTTTTTTTTTTATTGTTTACTGTGTATTCGATGGGTTCCAATGTGCAGTGTGGAAAACCTCACATGGGATGGCAGGTTATCCCATAAATTCATCTTTTAATTTATACAGGATCCCTTCGGTAGCATCTCCAAAAGATGGCCACTGAACGTCTTAATGCAGTCAGGAAGAAAGCAGACTGGCAGTTTACAAATTTTTTTCCTGGCCAAATCCCTCATGTGAGTCAACTTGTATTTAGTGAACGCTGACTGTATGTCACCCGCTGTTGGAGGCCGTCAGCGTGAGCGGTAATCCTCACTGACGGGGCCCCTCTCTGGGACCATGTGCTCTCAGAGGAGGAGGTGGACCATAAACAAATAAATATGTAATATATCAGGGTAATAAGCCCAGTGAAGATGAATCTAGGGGGGAGAGAGAGAGAGAGCTGGAGGCAAGAGAGGGCTGCTTGAGAGGTGGTGACGGGCAAAGCCCTCTGGGGCAGTTCCAGGTGAGCAGGAATCAGTGACATGCAGCGACAGGAAGACCCAGGAGGTGGCATTCTAGGTGGAGGCAACTGCAAGGGCAAAAGCCCTCAGGTGGGAGCGGACTTGGAACGTTCCAGAAACAGTAAGGCTGCCCTCTGGGCAGGAGCAGAGCGAACAAAGGAAAGAGTGATGCAGAGGTGAAGCAAAACAAATATGGGGGTGGAGTGAGGGATAGGTTACAAAGGGTGCTGCAGGGCAGAAGGAGGACTGAAAAATTCTAAGAGAGATGACAGGGGTTTGAGCAAAGACCTGACTTGATCTGACTTATGTCTTTAAAAGGATCACTTAAACAAGGGGGACCACATCAAATGAAAAAACTTCGGCACAGCAAAGGAAACCATCCACAAAATGAAAAGGCAACCTACCGAATGGGAGAAAATATTTGCAAATCATGTATTGGATAAAAAGGTTAATATCCAAAATATATAAAGAACTCTCATGATTCATAGCCAAAACCCAAACAATCCAATTAAAGAATGGGCAGAGGAACTGCATAGATGTTTTCCCAAAGAGGATATGCAGATGGCCAATAGGTACCTAAAAAGATGCTCAGCGTCACTCGGCATCGGGGTAATGAGAATCAAAACCACAATGAGATATCACACCTGTTAGGATGACTTTTATCAAAAAAACAAGGGATAATAAAGGTTGGCAAGAGAGTAAAGAGAACTTCTGTGCGCTGTTGGTGGGAATGTAATTGGTGCAGCAACCATGGACAACAGCATGGAGGTTCCTCAAAAAATTAAAAATAGAAATAGCATCGTATGACCCAGCAACCCCACCTCTGGGTTTATATCTAAAGGAAAGCAGGATCTTGAAGAGATCTGTGTGCTGCCACGTTGACTGCGGGGTTATTCACGACAGCCCAGACACGGAAACAACCTAAGTGTCCGTCAGTGGATGAATGGATAAAGATGTGGTCTCTGTATCTACAGTGGAATATTAGTCAGCCATGAGAAAGAAGGAAATCCTGTCACTTGCAACAACATGGATGGCCCTTGAGGGCATGATACTAAGTGAAATTAGTCAGAGGAAGACATGGACTCTATAGTATCACTCATGTGGAATCTGTTTTTTTGTTTGTTTGTTTAAGTCAAACTCAGAGTGGAAAAGTGGTCTCTGGGGGCAGGGAGTGAGGTGGGTTAGGGAGAGGTTGGTAAAAGGGTACCACCTTACAGCCATAAGGTGAATAAGGTCTGACGATCTAATGTAAAACGTGGGGACTGTAGTTGATAATACTGTACCGTATAATTGATACTTGCGAAGAGAGTAGAAATGAAATGTTCTCACCAAAAAAAGGGGGGGGGGAGTTAAATAAATAAATATGTGAGGTGATAGAATACGGTGATTAACCAGGTGGGGGAATTCCTTCACAATGAATACATACACCAAATCAGCATGATGTACACTTTAAATATCTTACAATTGTCTGTGTCAATTTTACCTCAATAAGGCTGAACAAAGGGATCACTTAAGCTACAAGGATGTTTCCTCTACTGGGTAGTTTATTGCTCATGATGCAATTTGGGGATTAAAAAAAAAAAAAAGCAAAAAACATGTCAGTATAGCAGCCAAAACAATTAGCTATAAAAGATCCTGAAATACTATAGTGACTCTTCTTTGAATGGATGTAAGGCTGTTATAAAAGGGGCATCAGAACGGTAGTCATGACAGGGCACTGTCATGTTAGGTGAGCATTCAAAGGTTTTAGGTCTCCGTGTCTTTCTGGGTCCCATCAGGAAACAGGTGGCACATTCAAATTGGGAACTTGGGCAAGGCCTAAGGGAAATACTAGGATTGTGTGGTGCGCTGGGGGTAGAAGCAGCCAAACTCCTTTCACTCAGGGCCTGAGGGCTGAGGGAGGGAGCATTTATAGGGAGACAGAGAGCTCTGTGCAGGGGGCCACCTGACCGGACCTATGACCTGGTGGGACCCTGCAGGGAGGGGATCTCTTCTTCCTTCTGCTGTCCTGTGGGTGCCCACCCGCCTGTGGGAACCTCTCCACTGGGCAAAGCCAACCAGGAGCCAGAGGGCAAGGGAGCCTGTTATTAAGTGGATCAATGTCCTGGAGCAAAGAACAGAGTGGAAAACAAAGGAAGGAGTGGAATGTTGGGTTTTGGGATATACCTAAGATACTTTTTATGAGTTCCAGCTCTCTCTCGCTTGCCCTCCCCTCCCCTGACTCCACCCATACACACCACAGATGAGCACATTGCAGACGTGTGTGTGTACACACACACACACACACACA
>NC_058404.1:169777695-169937855 GCF_002201575.2 Neomonachus schauinslandi
CACACCCAAACCCCACAGAAATAGTTAGAAATGTCCTCAGCCTTCCGTTAATGAACTGCTTCTCTGCCCTCCCAGAAAAGTGATCACAAAATGCCAGAGGAGACTCGGGGGTGTGTGTGTGTGTGTGTGTGTGTGTGTGTGTGTGTGTGTGTGTGTGTGTGTGTGTGTGTGTGTGTGTACACACACACACACACACACACACACACACACACACACACACACACACACACACACACACACACACACACACACACACACACACACACACACACACACACACACACCCCCGAGTCTCCTCTGGCATTTTGTGATCACTTTTCTGGGAGGGCAGAGAAGCAGTTCATTAACGGAAGGCTGAGGACATTTCTAACTATTTCTGTGGGGTTTGGGTGTGCAGCATATGCCATGGGATATACAGGGAAGGGTTTGGATAACTCTATACATCCCATCTTTCATTCCTGATAAAAAAAACTCAAAGCACATGTGTTACTGATGGTAGAATTAAACATTTTATTTATTTATTTTTTTTAAAGTCTCTTTTATAGCTGGACACAGAAGGGAAAATACCGAGGTAGAAATTTAAAACCTTGGTGAGCTATATTCAATTTTGGTTATTCTGGTTAAAAACAAACAAAGCAAGCATTGAATTTTAGCCTCTTTGATCCAGATGGTTTTAGTTTTCCACCGCTGGACATATTAAAACTTTGAAGACACAGAAGTACCATTCAGTAAACTGCTTCTTTCAGCAACTTCTGTGATGTCCGGGTGCTCTAGAAGCCTGGGTATCCTTTCAGGCAGAAGCAGTTAACTCTGAATTAGTCACTCTCTGTGCGAGGTCAGGAGCTTTTTATTCCATACCAGGGGGCAGAGAGGAATTTTTTTTTTTAATGATTTGATCTTTTGTAAATATGTGACTTTTCACTTGATTTAGGTTCTGAGAGTCAAAGATTCTAATAAAATAAAATGGTCAACATGGCCAACAAATCTATAGGAAGAAAAATATGCACAAGCCAGTTTTAGGTGTTAATTTCTTGAGTGTGGTTCCTGTAAGAGGAACTCAAGCTATATGGATGGTAAAATGAATTTTCCTCTCCCCGTTTTTCTGGAGTCTGGATGAAAACTGAGCCCTGTGGCACATTGCTGAATGTTCTTGGCCCCAAGTTGGAGGCCTAGCTGAGGACTCGTGGGGAAAACAAAACTCTATTTTCTGTTTATGGTTATCAGCCATGTTGTAAAATATAAATGTAATTTATTTTGCTTTAAGGTCAAGGAATAAAAGCCCTCTTGAACTTCCCCATTAGTTTTCAAGAACCAGAACAGCGTATGTTTTTGTTTCATGGCTTTTGCCCACAGGTAAGCTATGCCGCAGAGAATCACTCATGTGGTCATGGGCCACTGGATTTGGGGAGCCCCCACTGTGTGGGGCATTGTGTTCACATTTAGGACTGGTAAGCATGAGTGAGGCAGTGCCCTAGTCCTGAGTTGGTTTATATAATTCTGCTGGAAGATTGGATGCATGAGCAGACACGTGGCCTGCAGAGAAAGAAAGACTGCCTCAGGATGAGGAGAGTGCCGTGGAAAATTACAAGGCAGGAGAGGTCCTGTCTTTCCAGCTGGAGAGAGAGCAAAAACACAGCTGCCACTGAGCCAGGCCTTGAAGGCTCCCGGGTCCGTGGTGGATTTGAAGGAGTTCTGACTTCAGTTATAAGCTTCAGTTTTCCTCATCTGTAAAATGGTGCTATCTTTCCCACCCATATCACAGTACTTTTAGGAGGCTAAATTATAAAATGCACCACCCACAGTAAAATACTCTTAATGCTATTACTTACGTTGTGCTTAATATTATCGGGTGGTGTCTGTTAAATATTTACATGTCTGAGATGCTCTTCTGTAGTTTTCCAGGAGGGTGATCTCACAAAGAGTTACCGTTACTCTTGGTGACTTATTAGGCTAGCTCTACTCAGGAAGGTCTTTCTGTGTGGGAGTCTAGCAAATCTCATAAATGTAATGGAGAGAGTCCGCTCTCATAGTGGGGAGAGGTCCCTGGACAGAGAAAGGCCAAGTTCGCATCTTTAGGGAAGAACCATATGTGGGATGGTTGAGTGTGTTAATGTGCAGATGCCTGAAGTCCTGGGTTTGAGATGGCCATACAGAAATTTGGGAATTAGGACTCTGTGATTGTTTTTTTTAAAGAAAATAAGTATCAACGCTTAAAAAAATTTTTTTTTTTAAATTTCCTAGAGTCTTTCTGAGACTTGAAGAACTTTGAATTGACTTAGAGAAGTAGGAGATGCGGTAAATCCCTTCCTGGGAATGAATAAAATGTCGTGAGTTAAGCTGGAGAACTTGGAGCCTGAAACATGTTAGGATTGTATGAGGGGAGGGATATGAATGCATGAGATTAGGTTTAAAAAGCATACACCACACGTTTAGTCAGAGATCTAGTTCCACATCACTCCCTAGATAGACCCCATGCATGTGTTCCCTTTGCTAAATAGGACTGGACCACCCTTTGGCAGTTTATGAGCCAATCCAGAAAACCAACCTCATGGTCATTCTCTTTTTTTCCTTTTTTAAAATAGACTTTATTTTTTAGACTATTTTTAGATTTACAGAAAAATGGAGAAGATAGTACCCAGTTCTGTACCCCCTCACCCCATTTGCCCATTATTAACATCTTATATTAATATGGTACATTTGTTACAATGAATCAACCAATAGTGATGAAACCAAAGTCCATAATGTGTTCAGATTTTCGTAGTTTATACCTGGATCAAAAACTGTCCTTTTTTACTCCCCGCCGTGTCCCATCACTGTTTTGGACAGTTAGTGACTTTCCATTAGTTTTGTCTGTTGAGTGAATAAACACATCACATGCTCTGCCTGCCTTTAAGTTGTTACAGTGTGGCAGGGAAGGATCCAACACACCGTGCAAATGACATGCACCTTGGTGTTGGAGAGTTTGGAAGCAGAGAGGGCTACGTTTGGATGAAGCCCAGCACTGCCTGTTACTACCCTTGTGACTTGGACAAGTCACCCAGCCTCTCAAAGCCTGTTTTCTCACCCGTGAGAAGGGGGTAGTAGCAGTTCCTGCCTCACTGGGGTAGGAATAGAATGAGTAAGTGAAAGAATGCACGTGAGAGTGTGTTGAGCAGGGCCTAACATAGGGAGCTGTCAGTCTTACTGGTTTTTGAGGTAGAGGTCAGTGGTTCATCAGTCTTATATAGTACCCTGTGCTCATTATGGACTGAGAGAAATTTAAACTTTTAAAAGTTTTCAAATATAGAAAAAAGTAGAATGAATACCACAGTGAACATCCATAGAATCTCCATCTAATTTTAATAATAATAATTTTTTTTAAAGATTTTATTTATTTGAGAGAGACAGTGACAGAGAGCACACATGTGGGGAGGAGAGGGAGAAGCAGGCTCCCCGCTGAGCAGGAAGCCAGATGCTGGGCTGGATCCCAGGACCCTGGGATCATGACCTGCGCCAAAGGCAGACGCTTAACGACTGAGCCACCCAGATGTCCCTAACTTTAACAGTTATTAACATTCTTCCCTATGTACTTCATCAGTATAAATTTTCATAGGTTATCTTTTGCTGAACCATTTAAAAATAAATTCTAGATATCATGACATTTTACCCCAAAATATTTGAGCATGCATCTCCAAGAAATAAGGAAACTGCCTTACTGAATATCAATAAATAAATGTTAAGTCCAAATAGATTCAGATTCCCCCCATCAAGATGATGACTTTGATGTTAGTTTTGAAATTTCAAGTGATCGCATTTTTAAATAACTCCGCATCTGCCTACTCGCCTTGAGTAGACCAGCACTAGACTCATAGAATTCAGTAGAGATACAGTGACACATTGATTTCGGGTGAGGCCAGTGTCGAAACTTCCCCCATGTGAAAAGACATCCCGAATGGTTCTGTGTAGACACGCAGAAGTGATTTTTGGTTCCGTTGTCTCGATAAGCTTTTTGGACACTCGGTTCCAATCCCTGTGGGTAATTTCACAGTGAGTTTCACAATATTTCTGGAAGGCAAGAAGTCCGTCAGGACCGCGGGTGGAATTGTGGTGTGAGTGCCTGAAGCTTGCGACGGGAAAGTCCCTGGAAGTTGGAAGAGATTTGGAAAGCAGAGGAAGCAGAACCTTGTGAGTGCTGGGGCACAGAGCCTCCTTCTTTGGTTTTGGCCCACCCCGATTCACAGACACCTATGGCTGGGCAAGTGTCTGAATTGTTCTAAGTCCTGGGGTGGGTGTGCAAAATTCCCCCTCCCCCCGGCTACACTTCTCCGACTCACAGAATATACCCTGGCCAGCACTGGCACTCTTACGCAAGAGAAGGAGATGGGTATTGAGGAAGGTTCTCCTCCAAAGGGGCACCCTCTCATTGCCTTTTCCCAATGACATCTCCTTGTTACACTGTGGAAGTGGGGCTCCTCTGGGAATCATTTCTTTCCACCTCACTGGCAGGTGCACGGTGAGTGCTACGTTAAATGATTCCATTTAGCCTTGTAGTGGAACCCAGCCCACCCTGCCTCTTCTAGGGGAACCTTATTTCCACCTCTGTTTGGACTTTGATGCGGTTGCATTGACCCACTTGGAAAAGATCCAGTATGTAGTGCCTGCTTGTTTTTCCTTCTGTCCTTAATTTGGGTTGCCTTTTGTTGTCTTCCAACTGAATGGATTCTTTCTCTTTTAAGGGAAAGGAACCTGAGAAAAACAATGCTTGTGGTGATTGTTAAGGATAATTGCTGTTTTATGTTAATCTAAGTGTTTAAATGAGGAGATAGGGAATTGCTAATTCATCAACCTGTTCTCTCCCCAGCCTAGTCCTTTTAAGTATATTTGTTGCTTAAATAAAGATGTAGCTGTGCAGAGTGGAAATGTCCAAATGTACAGTTTTTAAGTGCAATTGTATATATAGGATTTAAAATTTTATTGCCATCAGCAAGAATCATGATAAGATTCTTGGAAATTATAGAAAAGTGGAAAGGAGAAACCCAGAGATAACTAGCATTAACACTGTGAATTTATGTCTGGCTATTTTAATCTACGTGTTACATCTCTCTAAACGGGCAGACTTTCACTATACTCTCTAGAACTTTTTGCTACTCAAATGTGTGGTCCCTAGATTCAGCGTCCTCGACATCTCTTGGGAGCTTGCTGATGCAGAATCTTGGGCTCTACCCCAGAATCATAATTTGTATTGAGTGATATTACATATACATTAAAATTTGGAAGCTCTATAACACAGTATACTCAGGGCAGCAAGTGAAGTGGATATGGCTCAAAGAGCCAAGACCTGTGCTCTCTGTTCTTCTCCATTTCCCCTCTGTCATGTTTTCTTAAAATAATTCGCCTCATATGCACTAAAGCTAAACATGAGGTCTCTCTCTCTCTCTTTTTTTTTTTTTTAGTAAGCCATAGCAACCCTGTCAAGAAACCTGTCTCACACATAAACATTTCATTCAGTGAACATTCGTGAAGGGCTTCCTGTGTTCTGGGTCCACACGTAGCAGTCCCAGACCCTGCAGGTAAGGCTTGCATATCCTGCAGGAGAAGCATATGGAGGGCAAGGAGGATTGAGTGGTTGCTTCTGCAGGGGTGGAAGTCACCAAGAAAAATAGTCTCTGAGCTGAGGCTTGAAATATAAACCCGTGAACATGAGTTATGAGTATTGCTAGGCTCTAGAGAGAGCACAAAGTTGGATGAAATGGGTCCTTTCCTTTGAGGATCATCCGCTTGATTTAAGGCCAGGGGATGGTGTTTAAAGTTGTAACTAACAATATGAAGCCCCTTGGTGTTAGGGTAGAACCGGAAGGCCAGGTCTGAATGTCAGCATTACGACTGTGATCTTGGACAGATTGTCTCCCCTGAACATCCATTCTTCTGTAATGTTGGGATAAAGGAATATTTCACAGACTTACAGTGATTTTATAAATGAGATAGTATAGCAAAGCACTTACCTACAGTGGGTGTGGAATTGATACTGTATGAGAAAGATATTAAAAAAGTGCCAAGTGAGTACCATAGACAGAAATTTTGAGGAAGAACAGGAGAGGCCATTCGCCTGGAATCTGAGAGACCGTGGCCAACATGGTCTTGAGGATGCAAACGAGCAAGAGTGGGTATGAAGGATGGGCCATGGGAACCAAAGTGAAAGACGAAGCTGCAATTTTGAGACTGGATAGACTAAGAAAAGGGGTCATAGAAACGAGGGGTCACATTTGGTGGGGAGAGTTCTGTTTCAAACCCATTAAACTTGGGGCAGCTGCAGAGAGCTGTGCTTCTGGGATGCATGTTTGTTTGCCTCCCTGGCTTGTTGTTCAGACGGCCTGTCGTAGGCTTGACCAGGGCTGGGGATGACTTGAGCTGCTCAGCCTTCCCGCCTCAGGGTTTGCTCAGTAGGAAGCTTGCAGAGGGACTCTTTCTGGCTCAGTGGAAATGGCCACATGCACACAGGCTTTCTCACCGGGAAGGGAAACAAGGCAGAATTTTATTTATTTTATTTATTTATTTTTTTTAAAGATTTTATTTATTTGACAGAGAGAGAGACAGAGCAGGAACACAAGCAGGGGGAGCGGGAGAGGGAGAAGCAGGCTTCCCTCGGAGCGGGGAGCCCAATGCGGGGATCGATCCCAGGACCCTGGGATCATGACCTGAGCCGGAGGCAGACGCTTAACGACTGAGCCACCCAGGCTCCCCACAAGGCAGAATTTTAAAACCTTGAGACCTACCTCTCCTTCACAGTTAGTGGAGGAGAACAGAACAGTTGCTCATGTTTATCCTCTTCCTTGAGTTTCTTTTTCTTTTTCAATCTCCTTCGTCCCAACTAGTGGTCATTAATCAATTGCTACAGAAAAGAAATGAACTGGAAAAAGTTTCTTGAAATATAGGCTAAATGCTGTGACACCAGTGGACTATATACCTATCTGTGTCTGTTTCCTTTCAAGTCATTTATGATCTGTCTTTATACAGAGTAGATCTAGCAGCCCGCAAGTAATCATGGTTACTGGTTTTTATAGACCACAGCTTGCCTGCCATATAAAATGCTAACATTTTGCCAGATTTGCTTTATCTCTGTCTCTGTGTCTTGTCTGGCTGTCTCTCCACACATGCACACACTTTAAATAATTTTTACTGAACCATTTGAGTTATAGAGATCATAAACTTTTTGTTCCAAATACTTTAACACATATCTACCAAGTACAAGAATACTCTTCCACATAACCCATCACTAAGAAATATTATCTAATATATAGATAATATTTGAATACTTATTTAACTTTCCCCAGTTATTCCAATAATGTTTTTTATAACTATTCCTTTCCTCATCTAAGAATCCTCAACAATCATTCATTGAATTTTGTATCTTTAGTTTCCTTTAATAGAGCAGTCACCCCGTTTTTGATTTTTTTTTTTTTAATCATTCATGGCACTGATATCTTGGAGATTTCAAGACAGTTGTCTAGCGGAAAGTCCCACAATCTGGATTTGTTTGATTGTTACTTTATGATTAGGTACAGATTAAGCATTTTGACAAACATATGACACAGTGATTGTGAAGACACATGACATTCAATTGTCTCATAATTGATTATGCTAACTATCACTTGGGTAAAGTGGTCTGCCAGAATTCTCCATTATAAAGACACCCTTTCCCCTAGGCAAGTGATAAGTAATCTGTGGGGTGATACTGTGAGACTGTGTGAGTATCCTGATCCACAAAACCCTTTCCCTAATGGTTTTAGCATCCATTAATGATCCTTGACTGAATCAATTATCGCCCGGGTGGTTGCAAAGTGGGATTTTCTATTTCTGCTATTCCTTTGGTATTTTATTAGCTGGCATTCTTCCTAAAGAAGAGCTTCCTGCTATCCCCTATTTCATGAATGTCTCTGGATTTATGGTTCCTTTGTTTTATTCAGTATGTTCTAATTCATCCATATCATTCTTTTTTTTTGCTGTTGTTCAAACTGTCTCACATTTGGCCAGTGGGAGCCCCTTTGAGGTGGCTCCCGTGTCCTTTTGTCATGTCTGCGTTAATATTTGAGCATTTCCTTAGTTTCTGGCAAAGTAAGATATTCTAGGCAAATTTATGCTGTCCTTGCCCCAGGCCTGGACCCAACTGTTTCTGGAATGAACTAAGGTATTTAGAAGCCAAGATCTGGGTGCTCAGGCTTTTCTTTAAAAATACGTATGATCTGGAGAAAGTTAAACGTCAACCGTCATTTGTTTAAGCTCTCCCATCCTCCAGTTTCTGCTAAACTATTCCCTTGGAGCCACTGGTTGTTTAGAAGTTGGAAGGAAAGAACCAGTTGAGAGGAAGAGGCCATCAAAAGTGAAGGTCCTCTGGCTTTGGACCGGAGGTAGCACAGTGAGGCAAAAAGGGAAGTGAAATGGTGCCAAAGACCGATTTAAATTATGTTGGAATTCTGCCCAGGGAGTGGCTAGAGAGCCCCAGGAAATAATTCCTGCTTGTTTTCTAGGTAGACTCTGAAAATCGGTTGCCCCTTTTTTATATCCAGTAATGCTAAGAGAGCGTATTCCCCTGAGCTATACATGTGCTAATTCTTAGAGCAATTTAAGAAATATAGTTTCCATCCTGAGAGTTCCTAAGTGCTCTGTATTTTCAGGGTCAGCATGTGGTATGCCGAGATGGATGTATATTTCAGCATGGCCTTTAAAAATTAAAATTCATACTTTTTATTTTGAATATTCACAATTGAATATAATATCTGACTTGATGTACTGATTATAATATCTGGTTGCAAATTATTAGAGATGCATATGTGCAGCATTTTAGGCAGCAACTTGTGAGACTCAGAAGCCAAGAATTTCTGTTATTTTCCAAAGTAATCAGCATGCATTTGATACGATGATAGAGCCTCTGAGAGGTATCTTGAATCGCCTGATTTTTTGGAACTCAGTATGTCCTCTGTGATCTTTTTCTATACATAATAATGAATTTAAATGTTCATTTTGCCTTTTCTATTCTTTAAAACAAAACACGAAGCCAGTAGCTTTCGTTTCCATTTGATAGGGAACCTATGAAAATGCTTAAAAATATCAAAGCAAATTTGAAACATAAGGGTTTTGTTTTTGTTTGGTTTTCATCAAAGTCAGCATTTGTGGAAGTGGAAGAAAACAAAACAAAAATATAAAGACTACTACATGCATACTTTGTCCAGCAGGAATATGGTTTTTATTCCAATGTGTATGCTGAATGTTACAGATGCTTTATAGTTTCATGAAACAGAAGCGCACACCCACACCCACAACCACCGACTTTGAATTCTCAGTACGTTCTTGAGAATGCAGTCATCATATTAAAGCAACTGTTCTCGTGGGTTCCTGGCTGTGCATTACACCAGGAAGGTTAAACTGAAAATGGAAAGGAACATGTTCTTTAAATGTGCTGCTAGCCGAGCATAGGTGAGTGAACTCAGGTGTGTTGTGGCCACATTGTCCCAAATTGTCCTTTGACTCCTGAGTACCCTCACCATTTAGTTCCTTTGTGATATCCACGTATGGGATCAAACTAAGTGCCCTCACGACTAAGGAGTCACCATTTTTGGCAAATGGACAATTTTCAAAGTCAAGTTTCGTTGTTATTGGGAAGATCTTAATATAACTGAGTTCTTTTGGAACTCATAAAGATCAGCCTCTGTCTCTTGGTACTTTCTATTTAGAACTCACCAAGTGGAGCGGTTATTCCTACGCCCAAGTCCACTGCCCCTTGTATTTCTTTAATCTTGATCTTGTTTGAAAGGCGCTTTATCCAGAAACAATTTCTTCATTCAGAATGAAATTTCTTTCAGATATTAAGACGGCTTATATACAATTATATAACTTAAAAAAATCTTCTTTCATCTGGATTTTACTAAATACATGACAGTTTTAGCCAGTAAAAGCAAATTATATTTTGGCCTCTGTAATGGATTTATATATTTTGAATGTCCCTGTTGGGACTGTGTTTGCCTTGAGTTGTGAGATAGAAAATACTTTGAAGGGTTCAGTTATGAGACTGGGTCTGTTAATGCTTATGAAGGAAGCTTCTGGTGTCCTTGTTCTTGGTCTAGCCTTCATTGGCTGGATTTACATGTGAACTTAAAGTGGGGATAAAAAGAGGTTTTTTCCCATCAAATGCCTTAGTTCTATTTTTATATAGCATATTGTTATTTGTGTGTGTGTTTTTTTTAAAGATTTTGTTTATTTATTTGAGAGAGAGTCAGCATGAGCAGGGGGAGAGGCAGAAAGAGAGGGAGAGGGACAAGCACACTCCCCGCTGAGCAGGGAGCCTGATGCTGGGCTGGATCCCAGGACCCCGAGATCATGACCTGAGCCAAAGTCAGATGCTTAACGACTGAGCCACCCAGATGCTCCTTAGCATATTGTTATTTGTAATTGTAAAAGTAGATGTGGTTATTGTGAGAAATTTGGGTACCACAAGAAAATGCAAAGAAACTAAAAATTATTTTACTCTAATTTCATTATCTCTAATTAGCAGCTATACAAATGTTGGCTTCCCCCCCCCCTTTTTTCTAGCTACAGATACTTTTAAACAAAATTGGGACTATACTGAACATCCTGTTTTATAGTCTGCATTGCCAGTGAACACTGCTTAGAAACGTTTTCCCATTTTATGAAATGATTTACGGATTTAGAAAAAACTGTTTACCCATTGTTGGGCATTTATATTTTTAAAATTGCTTGAAGTCATATTACTTATCATAGGAAAACTTCTTTGTACATACACATCCATACTTTTTATGTATATCTTGGACTTTTTAAAGGATAAATTCAGAGTCTTTTTTCAATTTACTGGTTTCAAGGGGTGAAAAGTAATTCAGTCCAGTTTGTCATTTCCAGTAATTACAGTTAAGCCCTCTTGCCTGCCAGGATCTGTCTTTATAACGCCATCATCTTGATCTGTGCAGAATGGTGTGGTAGCCTTATTTATCTAACACCATTAGGAAACTTCTCATAAATAAAATTTTCACGTAACTCAAACTGTCCCTTAAGTGTCTACACTTGATAATTATAAACATTGTCAATGAGAATCTTTCTAAAATTGTATTACATATGTTGCTATCCTCTTTAACATAATGAAAAGCTATAAAAATCACAATTTACCCCCTTCTGGTTCAAATCACAAGCATCTTTATGAACACTAGTTACTGTATAGTCAGTTCTGCTAAAATCCGAGACAGGTGTTTCTGAGACCCACCGTGCTATGCAAAATCATGCAGTAAAACCCACAGCACTTATGGGAAAAATAGGGTCAGGGCATAACACTCAAAAAGCTTTATCAGTGACACATTAAAAAAATAAGGTAGGAACTGAATAAAAATTGTAGCACAATTTTACAGATATCAGGTGGTTAAGAAATAAATAGTACAATCAATATGACACTTTACCTTGACAAAATCCTGATGTTTTCTTGCAGACTGAGGCCTTCCAAAGGTTGCGGGTTGTGAGTTATTTGAAGTGGTGGAAGGAGGGCTCCCTGAAATCAGAAGGGAAGTCGGGGCACCCTGTGTGGATGGGTGTAGCTCATAGCACTGGTGGACACTGGGGTTGCCCGTAGATGTTGGAGGCATGGGCTTTGCGCATCCTGCGTATCTTTACGCAGCTGCGTTCTGCCTAGGTGCAGTCTTCTGCTATTACCTAGGGTTTCCTGCAATGAAATCACGCATCAACAAATGTGAGATTGCATAGCAGTCTTGGAACAAACACAAACGTTATAGCAGAACTGATTGTACCGAGTGGTAAGACAGTGACGTCAAGGGGATGTTCTTCTTTTCTCTATCCCTAATAGAGTGAATACGTGTAGAATGCTTCCGAGAAGAATCTGGCATACGAGTGAGCATCGTGTTAAGTGTTGGCGGTCACAGTGACAATAATAATAATGAGTGATGCCTATCAATGTTTGTGGGATTCTGTTTTTCAGTTATAACCGCCTCCTGTAACACTGCTTCCTGCCTCCTTCTCATTGACCTATTTCTCAATCTCCTGTGGCTTTTAAATGAGTTTATTGTGCTTAGAATTACATCTAGTGTAAGGCCCAGCATGGAAAAGCCTGGGGGGGAGGGTGGCGGCGTGCTGACTTTAGTTATGGTTTACCTGTGTCATCCGTTTTACCTACTCAAAATTTGTCATCTCATGAGGTATTACCTATGTATTCATTTGTGAGATTGTTGGGGAAGAAACTTCGGTTCCAAATGAGGATATTATCGTATAGAATTTTCCGGTTTTCTCTTTGATTAGAAAAAACAACTCCTCATTCCCACCTGCAAAAGTGAAGTGTGCTTAAATGAAACCACCTGAAGGGTGCTTAGAAGTTGTTGGTGATTTTCTTTAGGTTGTTACTGGGCATTTCTACTTACAACCATTTCTGTGCTTGTGAGGTGAGCTTGTCTTTGGAAGGTGGAGCAGGCAAATGTGACTTCGGAAGACCTTCCCTCCCAAGTCACAGTATAATTAGAAGCCCGGATCCTCCCCCGGTTATTTTTTATGACTCCCCGAGAAGGACAGTTTTACCGTGAATGGTTGCCAAGAAGCCTTTGCTGGATCCTCCTTTAGTGGTTTTAATAAGACAACGGATCAAAATAGCATCTTGATTTAGCAGGCCTTGTTAGTATTGTTCTGAAAGAAAAGTAACTAACATGGCTCATCATTTAGATATTCCAATGAAATGTGTATTCTAATTATGCAGAGACCCTGAATAGCAAGGGGGTGTCTTGATTTTTAATCTCTGAGCTGACTTTGAATTTTAACTTTTTGTCTCTGCACAGTTTTTAGATATTTGGGCTGCTTGACCTCATTGAGTGATTGCTATTAACTAACAAGACTTTGTGGGAAAAGGGAAATTTGCCTTCTGAGCTCTGTACCAAAGACCTGGGAAAAAAGTAAGTAATTTTCTAACTTGCTTTTTTAAAAAAAATTCTTGTTATACTTCTCTCAGAAAGTTAACAGTGTGGGTCTCTGGCTTTTCTACTTTTATTCTTTCCTGGCTTTGTAAGTTTTATATGCTCTTACGGATTTGAAAAATAGAAAGGAACTCCAGAGACCTTTTTAAAAAATAAATAAATAAGTAAAAGACTGTCTGCATTGTGCCAAGTCTTTTGGGTTTCATAAACTGAGTCCTCAAGGTTGTGATAAACCTTTTATCAGGTGTGCAGTAGACAAATTAAATTATAAGGGTAAAGCATTTACTATGGTGTGCCAGAAAAGTGAGTCCAGTTTTCTGAGCTTCAAGTGTTTTAGACTTTTAGATAGGCTCTTTGGTTCTGAATTTTTAGAATAAGAATGAAATCCCATTTGGCTCTTCTCTTGTCTGGAAAGGAAAACAAAATGTGTAATCATTTGTTCAATATGTCCCTCATGTAGCTTGGTCTTAGAAGAATGGATGTGTCTGTCAGTTTTATTGTTTTATAGCTTTTTGTTGGTACTCTGAGATATTCTAATTAAGACATTGTGTGAATGGTTTTGCTATCTTTTAGAAAAAATTGCTTGGGTCCATAAAGTTCAGTTTTATTCCCTGATGTTTTTGAAAGGGTAAAAATGGGCCTTGAAGATAATAAAGTCAATCTGCTTTATTGCTGAATTTACGTGGAAGTATGAATGGCCCATAAGAATGTAAGCAAAACAAAACATACACATGTACATTCACACACACACACACACACACACACACAAATCGTTTTCTCTGGCATGTTCCAGAAACAATATCATTGACAATAGGAACCATTTGTCCATAAAATTCCTAGGGAGTTTCCTAAACTTTGTATGCCTTTTGTCTTACGGTTCCTCTACATTTCTGACCATACAAATAAGCTAGTTAAAATGTGTCTAAAACAAAACAAGGCAGAAGACAACTCTGCTCTAGAAGTTCCATAGAAGTATTAAATAGTAAGATCAGATTTCATTGTTATATTGTACACACTATAAATTTGCTTATAATTAAATTGTGTATTGTTATATAATACTTATATTAGGTAAGGGTCATGAATTATGAAGTTTTTTTAGGTTATATAAAATATTTGTACTGAAAGATTTATTACAAAGAGTATACACACACTACAAATATAATTTCTGAGGGCCGTCAATATAAATTCATTGAAAGCAAGGACTTTGTAAATTTTCTCCAAAATTTTTTTAATGTTACAGTGAAATATTTGCAGTAGTGAAATGCTATTATCAGTGGCATTTTAAAAAATGATAGCAATTTATTTAGTTGAATTTTATATTCACATATTAACCTTAACATAAAGGAAATCCTATGTGGTATAGTTATTATTCCTTCTTGGAACAGTATTTGAAAGAGGATTATGTGGGAAGTCATCAGTCTATCCACAGAAGTGGAATGAAAAGGGCAAAAGATTAATTCTGTGGGCTTCAGGATCTAGATATTTGATGTTTAGATTGGAAATATAACTTAGCCCTCCAGAAGGTAAGCTACTGAAACTGTCTTTCAAATAATTTAGCATCTCTTTAAAATTTAATATAATCTCTGGTGAGGTATTTTCCTTCCCTTGTACCAAAATACTCCCTTTGTGCCATTGTTGTAAAAGTTGTATTTCCATTTTGTAGAGGCAAGACATCTGTAGGAACTCTGGTCACAATAATAAGCTAAAGACAACCCCTGTGTTACCAGAGGGACCAGGGCAAAAAGATCCCTGCTTCCTAAAACTGATGGTATAAGTGAATATTTATATGCACAGAAGGTTGTGCATAATTTACCTTTAGGTTAAAAGAAAGAAAGAAAGAAAGAAGGTTATAATGCCTAAGTACACTCTATAAATCCGGTCCTGCAGGAACTGGTTAGGTGGAAGGCAACATTAAGGAAGAGGCAGGGCAGGGGAGAAGGAAAGACGTCCTTTCTGACAGTGACAAAAGTCATAGGGGAATGTTTCTGACCGTACTTTGAAAACTGGAATGGGTACTTAAATGTATCAGTGATTTCTTTAGGGGCGAGGCAAGCACAATTTTAGGAAAAAGCCAGCACCCGAAAGAACCTCCACACTTCTTTTCAGCATCTTTGCATCCTCTAATTTTATTTTTTCTTACTTGCATTTGCATTTTATTTAATTATTTAAGGTAGATTTCTGGACACTTGAGTCTGTAATGCTTATAAAGTATAGATGCCCTTTTGAAAAATTAGCCATGGATTATTTTAAAAGAAGTAAAAAATAGCTTCTCTTTTACTGTTCTACTGAACATGTGCATACGTTTCTTTTTATGTCAGTACTGAAAGAGGATTCTATTCTTCAAACTGTTCGGTATCCTGTCTTTTTCCACTTAACAATAAATAATGAATCCCCATGCTAACGAATATTTATCTACAAAATCATTTTTAGTGAAAGTAAAACAATCGGATCTTAGCTTTTTGTTTAATTTGAGGACATCGTGGCTTTCCGTTACAAAGGAGAATACAAATGTGAAATACAGAGTGTGAATTTTCCATCTGCAAACAGAGAATAGACTAGGATTCACCTTCTATAATCTGTACGGTGTTTACTGTAACCAGACATGTTCTGAATAGGAGGCTCGTGGGACTAGATGGGTATTCAAAACTCTAAGTGTCACTCTCTGACAGGTACGGTGTATAAAGCACTGTGTCTTCTTTGGTCCCTTTGTTATACTACCAAGAGTGCAGGTGACACGTTCCTCCTGCTTTGTTGTCTTCATCAATATTTCTGTGCCGAAGGAAGGATTCCACCTACATGTTTCTCCCTCCTGAGAAACTTAAATTTCTCGAATGAGGTGATGGGTACAAAGGGAGGAGCATTTCAAAGACTTTGGACTAGAATTTATTGGAGTAAATTGCAATCTAAATTAATTGGAGATGCAGAATGTTTTCTAGCCCTTTGCATACTTTCTCAATTTTAAGTTCATTTATTAAATCAACATTTGGTGTGTAACTACTATGCACCAGCCACTGTGCTAGGAGCTCCTTATTCAGAGATGACTGATATGCCCTTGCTTTCAAGGAACGTAATTTGAGTTTCAAATTCAGGTTCAAATAACATTTATTCAGGCTGTACATGTGACAAGCCGTGGGAGGGATGCTCTTAGATGAGGTCTTTGATTACGAAAATTCAGTAATGATACTTACTGACCCATTCCCTCCAAAATAAGTTATAAATAGAATTCTCTAATCTTTGGGTTTTTTTCTTCCATTATATTTTCTTAAACTTCTAATACCTGCGACTACTTGTTAAGTTAAATTAATAAATGGAAAAAAAAGGGTTGAAGCATTTAGTTGATAAACTTCGAGCAATAATTGTAAAAACATACATATTTTTTATACTTGAAAACCTGTATACATGTAATGTAGTCATAATTTCTCCTCCTAGAGTAATTCTTAGTTCACATGATACAATTGAATGTACTGAGATTTCATGCATTCTGCCCATAGGGTGGCTTTAGTGCCTGGGCAAGTGTGAAAGACATAGCATGGGGCCATTTGATTTTCCCAGTAATTCTTGGGGTAGGGATTATTGAAATTTAGGGAGGAAGGTAACTTGCCCACACTCACTCAGCTAGAAAATGTTTGAGTTAGGATTCTGACTCTGACCCATCTAACGTCAAAGCCCATGCAATATCCTCCTGACTCCTTCGAGGTGGTGGGGACTTGGGTTTGCTGAGGAAGGAGCAGTCATTTCAGCTGAGGAATCAGGAAATGTCTTTATTGCATGGAAGAGCTGTCCCTGAGATAAATCTTGTGGGTGTTAGAAGACAGGGAGGAGTTGGAGGTAGTAGTAGAAAAAGCATGTGCTGAGGTGTAGAGGAATGGAAGCTCATGGTATGTTCCGGGAGTAGTGAGAACTCTACTGCGGCTGGGGTGTGGGACATGGTGGAGAGCAGAGTTGGCTCTGAGATTTGAAAGGCATTGGTGCCAGAGTGAGGAGGGTCACATGTGTGCCATGCTAGAGGCTTGGGGTTTCTAAGCAATATATAGCCATAAAAATTTTAAGGTAGAAGAAAGTTCATAATTAGATGGGAGTTTTACAAAAATCACCTGGGTGGCAGTGTGGAATGTAGACTGAAAAAGAGAAAACGAGACTGGAGCCCCAGGGCCACCATGTGAGGTCGTGCAGATTGCTCACTGCACAAGGGAATGTGTGAATGGTGAGTGGTGGGGACTAATAACCATCTGCCACATTACTCACAAACTATGTGCTCTTGGGTCTGGGCCTGCCTAGAGAGGGTGCCTTTTAAAATTTGCATAATAAAATGCTCTACTTGCCTTTTAATTGCTTTTAAAATAATAGAAGAGATTACACAAAGAAATAACCATGTACCCAAAGGCCTAGGAGTCTGGAGGTGGACATGGTGGTCTGTTTACTAACTATATGACATTGCGCATGTTCCCCATTCTCAAACTCTATTTCCTCATCTTTAAAGGAGGGTTGATAGGAGTGCCTGGTGGCTCAGGCAGTTAAGCATCTGGCTCTTGATTTTGGTTCAAGTCATGATCTCTGGGTTGTGAGATCGAGCCCCATGTCAGGCTCCATGCTGGGCATGGAGCCTGCTTGGGATTCTCTCTCTCCCTCTTGCCTCTGCCCTCTCTATAAATACATACATACATATATAGGATTTGATAATAGGGTCTGGCAGGGCATTGGACAGGTTAAGGGGCATTTGTAAGAGAAAGAACTAGACACGGGGGACAGAGAACTAGTAGGTCTGGGACTGGAAGCCACTCAAGTCAACTTGCGAGTATGCTAGGAACTGTAGTAAGGGTTTTAAGATTTTATTTTCCTTAATCCTGTATCAGTTCTGAGAGGTAGATATTATTGTCCCATTTTAAAGATTTTGTAAATGAGGCTCAGGAGGTTAAATAACTTGTCTAATTTCACACAGCTAGGGAGGGGTATCATTAAGACTCGAACCTGGGTCTTTGTGACTCTCATGTTTATGTTCTTAATGACTGTGCTATGTTTAGAAGTAATCTTTTCTATATGTTGAACTCCCGTAATACCCTACCTGAATCTCTTTGATAACATTTTCTGATTTTATTTTTTATTGTTTTTAACTTGAAGTGGGTCACAGTTATTTACACAATGTTTTGTTTAATTTACTAGATGGGAAGATTCTGAGCACTGGGATCCAGTGTCATTCATTTTTTTGTTTTTGTCTTTCATATCTCTTTGCTCAATAAAATATGCGTTGATAAGATGAAAAATCTCTTGGGGCGCCTGGATGACTCAGTCGGTTGGGTGTCTGACTCTTGATCTCAGCTCAGGTCTTGATCTCAGGGTTCTGAGTTTAAGCCCTGTGTTGGGCTCTGCACTGGGCGTGGAGCCTACTTTTAAAAAAACAAAAAGGATGAATCATCTCTTAAAATTTTTCTGTCTCCTAAAATTCAATAATTTTTTTATTATAAATGTAAAGCCTCAGTTGCAGTTATAGCTAAGTAGAACTTAAAAAGGAGTCATTGGATTTTGATTTGATATCTAGATTGATTGCAAAAATAATTTGTGATTTGCTGTCAAAGGCTAAGTAAGGCCAAGACTAAAATTGCACTTCTTTCCAGTCCTATTTGGAAGCTGAAAGCTGTGCTTGCCGCTTCAGAACTGTGACAGCTCTAACACTCAGATGTCTTAAATGGTATTTATGAGTCCATAAAAAATGTTGCCCTGCCATTCATGCAGGTAAGGACCTCCTTTTGCAAAAACACATGAAACCCTGGAGCTGATGGTCACTCTAGTTTGGTCCCAGCTGGACTCAGACTAACAAAAAGAAGGGCTTTCCTAGTTCAGGGCCGATGATCAGAGGCCCTGGGCTCAGACTACCTACGTTCGCATCCTACTTTCTTGGTTTATGAACTCCGTGGCCCTTGGCAAGAAAGCATATAAATGAAGATGGCTAAGAAACTAGGCTGTTGTAATAGGGTCATGTGCCTGGTTCATTGGGAATCTAAAGGGAAAAAATCTGCATTCAGACGAGAGCCACTTTTGCTTAGATATTCTGTAAAGAAGGGCAAAATTATGAGCTTATGGGATGGAATTATAGGCCATGTTTGCCCCAGGATGACCCTTTGCTGTAAGGACTGCATCTACTTTTGTGAATTCTAAGGGGGGAGTTTAAGCTTTGCTTCATGCTCTGTATGCCCAAGGAGAGTAGGAAATGATGGCTTTTTTAAAAAAAGGAAAATAGGGACGCCTGGGTGGCTCAGTCGGTTGAGCAGCTGGCTTCAGCTCAGGTCGTGATCCCAGGGTCCTGGGATCGAGCCCCATGTCGGGCTGTCTGCTCAGCAGGGAGTCTGCTTCTCCCTCTGCCGCTCCCCCTGCTTGTGTGCTCTCTCTCTCTGTCAAATAAATAAATCTTTAAAAATAAATAAATAAATAAATAAAGGAAAATGTTATTTGAGATCAACATTGCCTCTGGGCTTTGAAAAACTCTGAAGTTTCTTTCATCTTCCAGGAGAGGAGCATACGTGAGCTGGGAGAAAGGAAACCAAACCCCAGGGAAATTTCCTAGCTTGTCTCTGCCCCTGTTACTGGAAAAGAGGAAGTCAAGGTCTGTAAATAGCTCCCCTGGCCTCGACGGGCTGTTTAAGTTCAGGTGCACTGGAAACGGAGCACTGGGTAGCTTCTTATCTTCTTACTCCCAGTGGCCCCTGCTTCGCCTGAGGGGAAGTGAAATAGCAGAATGGGTCTCAAAATATTGCTGCACAGCAAAAACAAGCGTGGGCCTTTCTGTCACAGAGTTTATTTTCTTTCATCAATGTGAAGCGGCACAAAGACTCGCAATGTTATTCTCCTTTGAGGTTTTATATTTGAGATCGCTGGGGAAGAGCAAGCCAGCTGGATAAAAATACTCTTCAGACCCAATCTTGTTCTTGCAGTGTTTGTCTGCTTAGCTTTGCACTTTAAAGTACAGGGCAAACTTGGCCTTGTCCATTCTTGCCGGGGAAAAACTTGGGTTATCAATAAATGCTGAATTTAAAAACCCTTTCCTGGGTTGCCTGCCCCCACTCTAGGACTCCTGCAAAAAAAAAAAAAAAGCTTTAGCCTGCTGTAAGCTGGTAAGCTCTTAATACTTGGATGCTTTGGTAGGGAAAATAAAATGGGATTGTATACCCTTCCCTTTTACTTCTGAACTAATTGTTGTTTTCCTGCATTTAAAAGCGTATGTTAAGCTCTTCCTTTGATGTTCAACAGCAGACAGACTCCAGTTGTATATTAGAGCTCTTGATGCGTATCTGTTGTTTGAATGAAGATCAGCTTTGGCAAATTAGATTTTGATGGTTACATTTTGATCTGGAGCCACAGAATGGAATGGGAATTTATTCTTTATTCAGTACACATTTCTCAAGGGTTCCGGCTGGGCCCTCGACATAAATTGTTTTTCAAATTTCACAAATACCACAAAAACCTTGCCAACTAGATGGTGCTATCTCTATTGAATAGAGAAGAAAAATAAGGTATATAGAATGCTTAGGACTATTTTATACATAAGAAAAATAAAGCTTAGGGAATGATTAGAAACCTTGCGCAGGGTTGCATTGCTATTAAGTGGCTAGGAGTTTGATCTGGGGATTTTGGCTGATCTCAAACCTGTTACTCCAGAGGCGCTGCTTTTTAAGAGATCATCAATGGAACAAAAATGTTGAGCTCATATTGGGAAAAAAGTAGTTAACCGTGAGCCCCACATCATTTGCTCAGTAAACGTTTATCGAGTGCCTGTTTTGTGCTCGATACTCTGCAGGGTGCTGGAAGTTCGCTGGAAGGCAAGACAGAATCCGTTTGTCACCAGCTTGATGGAGGAAATAGGGATGCAAGAGTGTTTGCTCCCCTCAAAAGCAGTGTCTTGGCTGGGAGAGGTTTTGTAAGGTTTTTTAAGATGTAGAAATTTTGACACTTAAAAAAATAGTTTAGTATTCTTTTACATCAGTACATATATTAAATTACCTACAAATAAACAGAGAGGTGGCTTCACGAGACTACTTTGCAATTGTACTCATGGCTTGAGCTGCTTAGGATATGCAGAAATGGAGGTTGGAGAAACTGTATTGAGTTTTAAACAAAGTATTGCAAACAAAAATGTGAACAATTACCTGGCAAGGACTATATCCAGCTTTGGATTCCCCATTTTAGGTAGGAGGTACTTAGCACAGTACCTGGTATGTAGTGAGTACCCAGTAACTCTGGTTGATTAGCTCAGTGATGGAAAATAAAATAAGGAGAAGAGGGGACAGGAGTCTCACAGGAAGGGGGATAAGTTAAGGTAATATCAAGGAGGAGTGTGAGGGTGGCAATAAAATAAACCAATAAATAGGTAAAGAGAGCACATAACATGTGCTGGACTTAACCCACATGTACAAACTGTTTGAAGAGTCAAGGTGGGAGGAGCTATGTTTAGGGAATCTGGAAACGCCATTGGGTTTGGATGCATCCTTCCCCTTTCCCACCATGATCTTGATTTCAGTTTTTAAGACTCTAGGTTTTTGGTTTTTTTTTTTTTTAAGATTTTATTTATTTATTTGAGAGAGAGAGAGAGAGCATGAGCAGGAGGAGAGGCAGAGGGAGAGGGAGAAGCAGGCTTCCCACTGAGCACGGAGCCTGATGCAGGACTCGATCCCAGGACCCTGGGATCATGACCTGAGCCAAAGGCAGACGCTTACCCGACTGAGCCACCCAGGCACCCAAGACTTTAGGTTTTTAAGTCTGGTATTTGGTTCTTTAATAAATTGGGTGACCATATGTGTCTGTTTGCTGGGACAGCCCTGACTGCCTATTTCCTGTTTACCATTTTCGATAATGCCCCCTTTCCCTGTCAAGTGTCCTGGTGTGGATGATGAGTTAAATGGCCACCCTACTAAGGGAATTTGGTGACCTTCTGTGTCTTTAAACAGAAGTCTTACAGCATTCAGACTCCTTTGATGAATTCACCTAATGTGGATATAGTATCAGTAAAATGACCTGTTAGACTAGTGTCTGATCTATTATAATAAGTAGAAAGGAGAACCAATGAGTGGTAACTGAAAAAAATCAGATATTGAGCAAAATAAGCTGATTTTGACAAAATGAACTTTAATTACAACTAATGGCTGGCATAGCCATAAGAGAAAGGGCATTTAAAGGTTATCATGATGATGGGTAGTGTTTAGGGAATCTGGCATCATTGGAGAAAATCATGTCATCATCACTAGTTTTGATTTAGTGTCTCACTGTTTCCACAGCACTGGTAATTTAATTCAGTTGCATTTTCATTTGTTCTCGGAGTAGAAGGTAAAAGAAATAATTTCTGAGAACAGAGGTTTTTGTTGGAGGCTTAAAGAAATGGCTGGAGGGAAAATTGTTAAATTCAGATTTTCCCCCTTAAATCTACTGTTAAAGTGTGTCGTTTGTTGAAAATGGTGGTAATATTTTAATCCAATGAGACATTTACATAGGGACTCCCAAAACTTTAATAGAAGTACGTTGAGGTTTTCTCTTGATAAATAGGGTTAAATTGGTTTTATAGTTCATATACATGGGCTTTGAAGAAACAGACTAATACTTTGTCATACAGATATATGTAAAAGTTTTAGGTGTTCAGGTAATGCTTGACAGTGACTGCAGGATGAGAGTTGGGTGGAGGATTAAAATCATACTATGACCAGTCTTTTCCATATTAATATTTTATGAGGCAATGATGCATTTGCCTTCAGGACCCATAGTTTCTTGTTCTCTGCAGTGTTATCTTTTGTAGGAGGGTAGATTTTTGAAGTAGAGGGATTATTCCTCTATAATTCTTAAACTTGGTTGTTTTAGAATAAAAATCAGACTCTGCCACTGGCTATCTGTGGGTGAGTTCTTTCTCTGAGCCTCAATTTTCTAGCCTGTAAAATGGGAATAATGAGATTTATTGCTTAAAGTTTATTAACAGGATGTTTATTCATTCCTGAATCTGGGATAAACTGTAAGCATATAGCACAAAGGAAATTTTCTCCCAGGCTGAGGAATCAATAGCAGATACTGAAGGTGGGGAGACAGGCGTTACTGTTGGAAGCCGTGAGACTCAAACTAGTTAACACCCAGCTTCTGGCCAATCAGAATGGACGCTGACTGTAAACATTCTGGATGGTTGTCACAGTGCTCAGCCATTGAATATTAGCCTATATTGTAGGTGTTGAGAAATCTGTGTTTAATCTGTGATGATTTGCAAGCAAACCCATTGTGTCTCCTAGTTAAAAATTAACACCCCCTCCTCAGAGCTCCCGTGATCAAGAAAGGATACCATCTTTACTGGATGGGTGAGCCTAGTGTTCATGCCTGGATTCCTGTCTCAAAGGTTCCTATTTACGTTGAGGACCTTGCTAATCATTGCTGCCAGCACTGTGGTAGCTCTTTGGAGACTCTTTTCCCATTTTCCACTCCATTCCTTGTCTCCTCTAATTATCTAAAGCAGATAAAAGTTGAATTTATGACTTTTAACAAAACCCGCAGCCTTACCAGGCCACCTACCAGGCCACCTTTCTGTGTAGACCACCACTTCTCACTCCCAGAAATGACTGTCAGCACATCTGAATGTAGAGTCTGGGCATCCAAGAGAATGAGGCTCTGGAAGAGGGAGCGCTTCCGTTTTCTTTCTGCCAAGTCTTTCTTGCTCATTCCCATTTCTCATATCAGGCTATGCCTCTTCCCGGGATAATCGATGTTGGGAAGTCTCCCTTGCACAGGGCAGACCTAACCCCTTTCCCTAGGGATGGGATGGGACTAGCCAGCTATCAAAAAGTCCAGCATCATTTAGAAGCTTCCATGTAATCCTAGAAGGTTCCTTTCCTAGAGTAGGGGTGAGTTGGTTTCCATATACTGATGTAGTTAAGAGCCGACAAGAAATTGTTTTGTGCTTACCTCATAGGTGTTAGAAGGGCTGTTATCAAAAAGAGATAACAAGTGTTGGCGAGGAGGTAGAGAAAAGGGATTCTTGTGCACTGTTGGTGGGAATGTGAATTACTGTAAATGTAGTGGTGTAGCCACTGTGGAAAACAGTATGGAGATTCCTCCAAAAATTAAAAATAGAACTGCCACATGATCAAGCAATTCCGTTGGTGGGTATATATTTGAAGGAAATGAAATTACTATCTAGAAGAGATATCTGCACCCCCATGTTCATTGTATTATTTACAGTAGCCAGGACATACAAGCAACCTAAGTGCCCATCAGTGGCTGATGGATAAAGAAACCATGGCATATATACACAATGGAATATTAGTAAGCCATAAAAAAAGAAGGAAATTCTGCCATTTACAGCAATGGACCTTGAGGGCATTATGCTAAGTGAAGTAAGTCAGGCAGCGAAGGACAAATACTATAAGGTGTTACTTATATATGGAATCTAACCCCCCCAAACTTAGAGAAACAGAGATCAGATATGATGGTTGCCTGAGGTGAGGGTGGGGGAAATGGGGGAAGGTGGTCAAAAGGTACCAACTTTCAGTTATAAGGTAAGTTCTGGGGATATAATGTACGGTTTGGTAACTGTACTTAACAGTACTGTATTGTATGTTTGAAAGTTGGTAAGATAATAATCTTACAAGTTCCCATCACAAGAAAAAATGTGTAACTGTGTGGTGGATGGACGGATGGATATAACTAAACTTACTGTGGTGATCATTTTGTAATATATGCATGTATCAAATCATCACATTGTATATCTTAGACTAATAAAATGTTATCTGTCAATTATATCTCAATAAAATGGGTGGGGGTGGGGAGAAAATTGTTTTGCGTAGAAACCTTTCTCTGTCCGCAGACTAAGGTATACTTCCAGCTTCGAGCCCAGGAGTTTCATTAGGGAAAATGAAGAGACACTGGAAACCTACATTCCAGTCCTGGTTTCGCCCCCTGCTAGTTATGTGACCTTGACGTACATAGGCATCTCTTCCTGGGGTGCTCATTTTCTTATCCATAAAATGATTTTCATAAGCAATATAATTTTTAAGGTCCTTGTCAAAGGTTTTTGAACAGATTCAACCTGTCCGTATCTGATGATGGTAGTTACCATTCTTACCACCACTCTAGTTTGTGACGATAGCTGTTTTGTGGAGACCCAGGTATTTGTTTGCTGGAGAAGGCCATTCCTCCCATCATTTTGATATGATACTATCTGCTTGATGTGCCTTTTTAAAAAAGATTCGTTTATTTATTTGAGAGAGAGAGATTATTTGGGAGAGAGAGAGCATGCATGCGTGCAGGGGAGGAACAGCAGGAAAGGAAGAGAGAGAACCCTTCAAGCCGACTCCCTGCTGAGCATGAAGCCAGACTCGGGGCTCGATCCCAGGACCCTGCGATCATGACCTGAGCCCAGGTCAAGAGTCGGCTGCTCAACCGCCTGAGCCACCCAGGCGCCCCTCTTGGTGTGCTTTTCAAGTGCAATGACAGACTTGT
This sequence comes from Neomonachus schauinslandi, assembly GCF_002201575.2. Classification (NCBI taxonomy): domain Eukaryota; kingdom Metazoa; phylum Chordata; class Mammalia; order Carnivora; family Phocidae; genus Neomonachus; species Neomonachus schauinslandi. The sequence continues at coordinate 169,803,099 of NC_058404.1, forward strand.
TTTCTTATAGGACAGACTTACCAAGTCTCCCCTGTGATTGCCTCATGCAAAAGGTCGTGAATGTGGTCCATTGTCAGCCTGAATATTGGTGACAATGCCATTCTATTTTATTTTTTCATTTTAAAACAAGTACTTTTTTTTCAAGTATTTAAGTACCAGTTAGTTAACAGAGTGTAATATTAGTTTCAGGTGTAGAATTTAGTGATTCATCACTTACCTACAACACCCAGTGCTCATCACAAGTGCCCTCCTTAATACCCACCACCCATTTAAACCCACCCCTCTCCCTCTCTAGTAACCCAGTGCCACTCTGTTTTAAATGTTGGATCTTCTCTGTGTCTGAACAGTAGCTTCCAATTTGCAATCTTCAATATATTACTTCATAGTTTAATTATAAGTGTTTGTTGGTAACTTGGAGTGATTCATCCTTAAAGTTTATTAAAAGAGAGAATATGAAAAAAAAAAAAGAATATGTGCAGATTTTCTGTTTCTGCAAAAATGTTGTTGGGGTTTTGATAAGGATTGCTTTGAATTTGTGTATCACTTTGGGTAGTATTGACATCTTGACAATTTTAAGTCTCCCAGACAATGAACACTGGACATCTTTCTATTTATTTGCCTCTTTAATTTCTTTTAACTACATTTTGTAGTTCTTAGTGGATACATCTTTTGCCTTGGTTAAGTTTATTTCTAAGTATTTTATTCTTTTTGATGCTTTTCTAGATAGAATTGTTGTCTTAATTTCCATTTTGGACTCTTCATTGTTAGTGTATAGAAACACATGATTTTTGCATGTTGATTTTATACCTTGCGACTTTGCTGAATTCGTTTATTAGTTTTAATTATTTCTTGTTGAATCTGTAGGGTATTCTACATCTGTGATGGGTTTTCAGGTCATCTGGAAATGGAGATATTTTTATTAATTCCTTTTCAATTTGGATGCTTTTTATTTCTTTTTCTTGCCTAATTGCTCTGGTTAGGACTGCCGGTACTATGTTGAATGGAAGTGGCAAGAGCAGGCGTCCTTGTGATCTTAAGGGAAAATCTTTCAGCCTTTCACGATTAAAATAATTTGTTTTGTTAGCGTTGGATTTTAATTTTCCTCTGTTGTAGGCCTTCATATTTTTCATTTTTAATAGTTCCATAATCTATCAAGTGGCTGGCTGTAATAGAACAGCACACCACCCAATTTTTGAAAATTCAGAATGTCATTTTTCCTATTATGAATAATGCTTCAATGAATACCTCTTTTGCCTATTTTAAAATATTGATTTCTATCATTTTCTTAATGAAATATAACTTTGTGGAAGCCTCCTGAACCATTTTGTTGTCAAGAATCAATCTTTGTATTCAGATAAATCACCAAATAAACAGCTACTCCTGTAGCACCATTCATTCATCATTCATTCATCATCAACAATATAATGGATTGTGATGTGTTCAGTAGGTGCCAAGAGCTAAGCATGAAAAGTTCAATAGGATACCCCTCTGACCTCTAACATCTCATAGTCTAATAGGAGACTCAGACTAGTCAAAAGTAAATACTGCAGTATGATGAGCGGTGTTGGCAAGATACAGTAAAGTTCCTTAGTTGCATGAAGTTGACTTTGACAGCATTATTGATTGGTATCCTTTATGACAGAAGAGGTGTGGACATGTCCATGTCACATAAAATTAAAAAAAAAATGTGTATAATAGGCTTAATAATCTGGCAGAATATGGCCCCATCTGCCTTATCCAGCTTCTTTTCCTTAAAGTCTAAATCTTTCCAGGAGGTCTCTAATTCAGTGTTTGTTCACAGCTCCACGTGTCGTGTTGCTCAAATATGCTAAGCTCCCGGTGGCCAGTGACTGTGTCACATGCCTCACTCGTTTCCACACCTGCTACAAACTGCTGTGTTTGTAGTAAGTGTTGAAGGGTCGGTGGTTCATTTGACATGCTTTCAGTTACTTTTTTCCACCATTTTACACTTGCCTTAGAACTTCATTAGTTATCAGTGTACATTCTGTGATATTGGTGAAGTCAGTGCTATTTTAATTACATCTTGTCATATTTGTTTGGTGAAAAATATCCAGAGGAAGAAGATATTTGTGAGATTATAAAATCCAATAGAAATTCTTAGTAAATATATAAAATTCTGCTACTTATAATGGTTGGAACCAGAACCTACACAAAACAAAATAAAACCCCTCTGTGTGAATTTCTGGATGATCTCTTAAGTCCTTGTGGAGGGAGGAAAAACAAAGAGATATTTCTGTATTCCTAAATATTAGATCTGGCTTTGCAATGAATCTCCTTTGGAAATACTCGTTCATGGTTCCACCATTTTGAGGTTATTAGCTGGCTATGAATTTGCCTCCTTTACCTTTGTGCATAAAAAACTGGCCCTTGTTTTTAAATTTCTTAAAAAGGTAGTCTTGGAAACAGCTTTTGAGACTGATTTCTTGGTTTTTTTTTTTCCTCCCTTTTTCTCTTTTCATTTCTGAGACCTAAATAGCAGAATTGTGCCTCGTTCTTTACAAAGCTGTGGTGATTAGATTGCATATTTACTTTGATACACACACATATTGCTGTGTGGAATCACTGTCCATTGTGATCTCCAGATGAAACAAAGGGGGGTGGCTGTGGATCAGGGATTGACTGAGATAAATTTATCTCAGCTTTTCAAAACACCGTGTGAGCACAGTATAATTCACTTGGACAACTGTGGAATGAAACTCTTGTTTTAGAGGCCATTAGATATTTCATGGAAACTGACTGCAAAGAGGGATATATGGTAAAGATGGTTTGGCAGATAATAGAATTTGAGGTAGCATTTACATCACTGCTGAAATAACAATTAATTTCCTCCAAGGTGATTTATAGCCTGACTTCCATGACTGAGGGATGGATCCCTTGGCAAGTCTTTATGAACTAAGACCCCAGGCAGGGAAATTATATGCACACATCAGGCTTTGAATTTATTTCATAAGCCTTTTTCACAGGGTGTGTCTAATCTTGTTCTGTACAACTACAAAAACTGTAGTTGTGCTGTATCATGACTTCAACTGGAGCTCTACTTTGTCATGAAAGACTTCCTCAGTTTCCAGAAACAATAGCTACCACAGAGTGAAGCTTGCTTTCTTTGCATCCCCATTTCTATTAACGTCATGACTGCATTTGACTCTCTTATGAGGCCCTTTTGGTCACATCAACAGTTTGTTCTAAGCTATCTATCTTAACTTCTAGTTTCATCTGCAGAATTGGTGTGGTTAGCCTGAGACATATGCAGATAAATTGCCTAGGGTTCAGCTCTCTCCGACTTGGAACTAAATATGCTGCCATATGCTCAACTGATGGATGCAGCTTTTCCGCATATTGATGGTTCTACAGTTGAATATAAACCTTCAGGTGCCTTGGTTTGCATTTTCATATTCATGCGCAGTTCTTGACCACTGTTTTTCAAACAGCTTCATCTCTCAGAAAGCTCTGTTTCAAGCAGAGAGACAAAGAAAATTGTTCTTCCTCACTCACTGCTCTTCTGCCCACTCACAACAATAAGAATCGTGAGTGTGAGTCTTTTGCCAGATGTAAATAGTGGCAACTCCCAATTCACAAACTGATTACATTCTCATGGCTGGTTGTAAAGTCAGTTAGTGGTTTTGAACTAGGAATGTGTTTTCTAATGAGAGAAAACAACCCAAAGAATAGATGAGCCCGTTGAAACTTCTTTAACCCACAACATTCTAGCAGCATAGTTCTTTTTGTACCTTACAACCTAACCTTCCCCCCATGTTTCCCCGTGGAAAAATGTCCTTGGTTCTGCTTTGGTATCTTATGGAGCATAAACATTTCATTCTTAACTTCAGTAGACAACTATCTCTTCCTGGCTCTCCTGGGACAGGATATCGGGCAGGGTTTCTTAGAAGCAATGGAGACTGGCTGAATGATTTCAGCAGAGAAGGAGTTTATTGAGAAGTTATTGGGTAGTTTCTGGAACTGCTGGAAGTTGGAAAAAAGACAGGAGCAAATAGAGACTATACAGCTAGATTCATCACCAAGGTCATATGATATGATTAGCTCTATGCAGGGTTGGATGGACCCTATCACTGGACAGGAGACCATGCTGGTTCACACTGACCACAACAATGGGACCAGACACTTGCTACCAACTCTGTTACCTCAGCCTTTGCTAACTCTGATACTGGATGTTGTCGCCATTGCCCGTACCCACGGTAATTTCCTTCTCCTGCCTCTTTGGGTCTCTAGCTCTAGATCCAGGGTTGGCCAAGGCTAAGTCATGTACCCATGCCTTAGCTGCAAGGGAGTCTGGGAAGGTGAGTGTCCAGCTGTTTTTGCCTTTATGTTGAAAGGTGTGACTCTCATCAACACTCACATGATGAGGAATTCCCCAAATATAGGAAAGGGGTGCAGATGCTAGGTATTTTCCATCCTGAAACCCTCAATAAGGACTAATCTTCACTGTAAGAAGCCATACTAGGGCCTCTGGTAGAATGGGAGTGGTCAACACGTCTGCAGCTACAGTTAATGAACTTGGTGATGACAAAGATGGCTGATTCTTCCTTGTGCACTGGTGTCCAAGGACCCTTTCATTATGGGCTAATTTTTTTTTTAAAGATTTTATTTATTTATTTGACAGAGAGAGAGACAGCAAAAGAGGGAACACAAGCAGGGGGAGGGGTAGAGGGAGAAGTAGGCCTCCTGCTGAGCAGAGAGCCCAATGTGGGGCTCGATCCCAGGACCCCAGGATCACGACCTGAGCCGAAGGCAGACGCCTAACGACTGAGCCACCCAGGTGCCCCTCATTATGGGCTAATTAAAGCTAGAGGTGTGATTTAATGATTTAGGCATATTTGACCTCTCTCAGTGCACTTCTTGCTACTTAAAGATAAAATGCACTAAACTGAATTTTAACAATTTGATTAGGAGAAACAGATTTAGATTTATCTGTTAACTTATATAGAGAATGAAATTTCACATTATCAGTGTGTCTTATGTGGTTGGGTGGTTTACAGATTTATTGATTAATTTCTACCATTTAAAAAATTTATTTATTTAAAAGATTTTATTTATTTATTTGAGAGAGAGAGAGAAAGAGAGCAGGGGGGTGGGGCAGAGGGAGAGGGAGAAGCAGACTCCCTGCTGAGCAGGGAGCCCAACGTGGGGCTCGATTCCAGGACCCTAGGATCATGACCTGAGCCGAAGGCAGACACTTAATTGACTGAGCCACCCAGGTGCCCCTAAAATTTATTTTTTATTTACAATAATACATATACAGCATATAAATTCCTGCCTGCTTATTTGCATTGTCATTTTCCACCTCTGAGAGGCAATTACTTTACATTCAGCTAGCTCTTTTTCTTATGTTTAGTTCCATATAGCTAATTAAAATGTTTATCTTAGTATTTCTTAAATTTTTTTTTCAATTTTACACATTAAACATTGAATTCCTATGAAGGAAGTTCAGGGGTTAGCTCTGTTTTATTCTCCCTCCCTGAAATACCTGCCCTTCACTCTTCAAGACAGTTACACATCAGTTTGTTTTCACTGTAAATGTTTTTCACAACTAAGTTATGCAGTATACTATGATTTTATTTTCTTGTGCAGCATACTGAAGTTTCTTTTTTTTTTTTGATTCACTTATTCATCTCCAAATTCTCTTTATTTTATTTTTTAAAGATTTTATTTATTTGAGAGGGAGAAAGAGAGAGTATGCGCATGAGCAGGGGGAGGGGCAGGCAGAAGGAGAAGTAGACTCCCCATTGAGCAAGGAGCCCAATGTGGGATTCGATCCCAGGCCCCTGAGATTATGACCTGAGCTGAAGTCAGACGCTTAACTGACTAGCCACCCAGGTGCCCCATCCCCAAATTCTCAAATAAGTTTAAACATAACAGCTTGTCTCTTGGTTCTTATATGTGTGTGTGTGTAACATTTTTTCCAGAGCCTTCTGCCTGCCTGCTCCATTCTGAACCATTTACTCTTGACGCCTTATGCGCGCTGTTGACCTGGAATTTTCCTTCACTATCATGTTGAGAATTCTTGATTGACCTGGATGGGTGGCATCTCTCTTGGTTTTGTCTGTCTTTGGGGAGGCACATTGCCCAGTTGCTTCTTGAGAAAGATTGTGTATAATGTATTTTTTTGAGATCTGGCTTGTGTGAAAATATCATTTAGTCTCTCCTCACATACAAATGATATAGAACTTAAAGTTGGAAATTATTTTCCCTGAGAGTTTTGGAGGCCTCGTTCCATTTTCTTCCACTTCCAATTTTATTATTGAATTGTTGGATGCTTTTTTGATTCTGGTTATATATGTGACTTTTTTGAGGGGATGGGGGGAGCTTCTAGAGTCTTTTTTTAAAAAATCCTCTAATGTTCTAAGATTCCACGATAATGTGCCTTGCTCTATAACTTTTTTCATTCATTGGGAAGATTTTTGTGTGTTGGGGTGGAGGATAATTTTCTTCCTATTGTTTTTTATATTCTTTCTTTTCTGGAACTCTTATTTGTCAAATGCTGGAATTTGTGTATTTTTCCTTCAGTTTATTGTTAAAAAAAATTTCTGACCTCTATTTTTACATCTTTTTCTTCTACTCTTGAGGAACATTTACCTTTATTATCTTTTAACTGTTCTCTGGATTTTTAATGTCTGTGATCATAATATTAATATTTAAGAATTCTTTCTTGCTCTTGCAATATTTCTATTTTTATAGCATCCTATTCTTTTTTGCTTTATGGATGCAATATCTTTTACCCCTTGCAGCTAATAATGTATATATGAAGTTTTTCTCCTGCTTCCAGCATTGACTGTGTTTCCTTTTAAAGTTTCTATTTGTCACATCAGCCTCTTCATCACATGTCTGGTGATTGTTTGCTGTCCATGTGATATATGTGGAGACTCTGAAAAATGATTGGAAACTCTGTGTGAGCAGGTTGACAAGCTCTCTCTCTCGTCAACTGGTGGCCTTACTACTGGATGACTTTTTCTTTCAGAAGCCCCCTTTCTCCATAGTTTTAGAAACTGTAGATCTCTTTTCTTGGGCTAGTTAGTTGCTCCCGAAAAGTCTTCCCATCTCCTATGTGGCCGCTGCTCGAGGAGCCCAGCAAGGGAAGGGCCTCTGGGTCTGTCCATTTGGAATGTACACTTCCCACTCGGTCCTCTCTTTCCGTGTGATGTCTCCACCTGTGTTGTTGTTCCTCGTGTCCCTGAGTCCAGACCTTCTTAAGTTTAACCTTTGCAGGGAGCAAACCTGAGGTGGAAGGAGAGACAGTTGACAAGCTTCATGGCTGAGGAAGGATCTGGAAGTTTATTCCTTAAAACATCTTGCAAGCAGTCCTCTGGTTTTCAGTGGTACCCCCACACTGCCCTCTCCTTCCAGCCTGGACTTTTGATGTAACTGGGCCTGAATTGGTACTTTCCTAACGTTCCGTGCCCCATATTGGCTTGCTTCCTCCTGACAGTTCTGTCTGTAGGCATTTAAGTTTTGTCTGTCCCTACGCTGAAAATTTATTCATCATTGGCCTATCTGATTTCTATTTTCCAAAAATCTTTCCATTAATTTTTTCCTCTTCCATTCTCTTTTCTCTTTGTGAATTTATCTCTGCCTCTTGCTTCGTGTCATTTAGTAGGGTTTTGGAGGGAATGGAGTTAAGCATGTGATTGTAATCTATCACATAAAACTGAAAATCCTTATTAATGGACTTTTGAGATTTGGCCTTTCAATTCGGATTCATGGTTGTCTGGTCCATTAAAGAAAAGTTTATTTGGCTATTCCAGGATGGATTCCATTTACTGTACTTTTCAGTTTCATTCAAAAATTGTTACTCTCATTGTCAAAATGAGCTGGGTGTCACCCTTTCTTGATTTGAGTACATAATAGGAAAAAAGGTTAGTTATCTCTAAGGTATAAATTCCAAGTGTGATCTTAAACCCAGTCACAAAAGTAACATACAATCTCCAACATTACAAAGAAATGACTTCCATTCCCTAGGGTTTTTCATGGCCTTAATCCCACTTGGGTCAGTCTTTCTTAGATTTCCGACTAGTTTGACTTGAGTTGTGTCCAAGGTGGAAAAACATTCTTTTCTATGTTTCTATGGAAAAACATTCTTTTCCATGGTCCCAGTTGTATTGTATGGGATACCGAGTTTCCATGAATTATCTCTATAGATTCTATAGAACAACATCAGACCATGACATCTTCTCCATTTCTACGATAAAACCACTCAGAGTATCTCTTGTAAAATGTGGAAAGATTTATAATGTGCCCAAGCTTACATTTTTGAACATGTAAACACCGCGGCAGAATCAGGATCATGTATGATCTCTCAGCTTTTTCCTTACATTTTTTTTTTAGTACTCCCCATTTTAACAGTAACAGCTGATTTCTTTTTTTTACCGTGTTTAACATATTATTAAGGTATAGCAAGGATTACTATAAAATTATTATGGGCCTTAGTCAACCATTGTAAAGCAAAGAAGAAGCCAATTCAAATTTTAAAGGTTTTCTATCTTGTCGGATTTGAATGAATGCAGAGGAATCTGATCTGATTCCTAATCTAGAGTTTATAGAATCTTTTTAAAAAAAATAATGTTTACCTTCACATGGTAGAATTAATATTTTTCTGTTTCAGACACCTCATGTTCTTTGTTGATAAATCAAGATTGAGAGTATGTAGAGGTTCAGAGAGGAAACATTTCTATTTGAAGGTTCCTGTTTGCATCATGATAGGTAAAGAGTGCCAGGCATCTGTTTTGTGCTAAAGCTTACTAGAAGTGTCGCTGCCTCTGAGCAACAAGCAGGAAATACTTCTGTCCTTAAAACCAAAAGTAGATGCTCTTTCTCATTATCATAACTCAAAAGATCATCTTTTTTAATGAGATGGGCGCATTCCTTGTGGTTTTCACAGATGTAAGGATCAGAGTACTTAATGCAGAGCTTAGAGAATAAATAGCTCTGATAAGATAGATAATGGAAATTTTACTGAAAGCTGAAACAAGAACTTTGTTCTTTCTCTGTCTGTAATTGTTTTCACCTCTTCTTCCTTTTATTTTTCATTTATTATTTTTGATGACTCCTAAAGGGATTCACCTGTCTTATTTTAAGAGGTTGGTATGTTTATACATTTCTCACCATATTTTAACTTCAAAAGATCATCACCAGGGGAGAAAAAATTATTTGCAAGAAGAATTGCATGTGTTAGGATTTAGGTATACTGTATATAGTCTAAGTTGCATTAGACAGCTCTGCAAAGTATGGTGTATTGATGTGTTGGCAGTTGGGAGGATAAAAATTGCTTCTTTGCTGATTTTAGAAAGTTCTGCCTGTGTTTTGGAAAGTGGGGCAAGGGAAACTAAAGAGAAACACGTAGAAGTAATTTAAGGGAAATAAGGTAATGTATATGAAAGTGCTTTATAAACTTTTAAATACTATAAAGATGTTAGTTACTGTTATTGCAAACCTCAAATTAAAGTGAGAAAAAAGATCCACAAAGATGTGAAAAAACAAACATGGGAAAAAGACGAACTAACTTGGATAAGAAAAAGTTAAGGAGGGTGCCTGGGTGGCTCAGTCATTAAGCGTCTGCCTTCGGCTCAGGTCATGATCCCAGGGTCCTGGGATCAAGTCCCACATCGGGCTCCCTGCTCGGCAAGAAGCCTGCTTCTCCCTCTCCCATTCCCCCTGCTTGTGTTCCTGCTCTCGCTATTTCTCTCTCTGTCAAATAAATAAATAAAATCTTTTAAAAAAAATAAAAAAAAAAGAAAAAGTTAAGGAAGAAACAAATTGAGAAGATCGTAATGGGGGAGTTTTACGTTCTAGTTTTTTTTTTTTTTAATCTGAAAATGCAGTGATACTTGTACTTCTTATTTAAGCAGTTAAAAACATTTTATAAACCAAAAAGAAAGTTCTGTTGAAAATAATTTAGGGAAGGAATCTTATCATATGAGTTGGTGAGATTTGGGTGGAAAGCACGAGGCAGATGACTTTCTCAGCTCTAAATAAAGATCTGTGTGTCATAGGAGTTTATGTGTGATGCTTCTACTTAATTAAGGTTTAATTGACATTTGTTGGTATCACCTGAGCCATGCATTTCTCCTTATTCATGCCTTTGCAAGGTAGGTATCATTAGCCCATTTTACAGAAGAGGCATAGAAGTCTAATCGACTCGTCCCCAACCACTTACTTCTCCAATGGCAAAGCCCTCATTCATTCACGTTTTGAGTTTATTTCCACATCTCCACATACTTCCCATCAGAGCAACTGATTCCATTGTGTTTCTGGATATTCAACTTATTGGATTTCTCTAAAGGAAATCCTTGTTAAATAACAGTAGTCGACTTACAAATATCACCCCCAGGGCATGTTTTAGGCCTGGCTGTATTTGTACCAAATGACTTCAAATGAGCCCTACTATTGCAATTCTGGAAGAACCAAGGAATAAACAAAAAAGACATCTCCGCTGCCCAGGTATGGGTTCAGAGCCTGTGCCCTGTGCCCTTCAGACCTTATCTGGAGTTTGGTATTTTTAAGTTTAGTTCTCTTATACTTTTACATTTTATTTGGTTTCCAAAACTGTAGCAGACTTGAGAAAGGGAAAGGTTTGTACTCTGACCGCAGTGAGACTTGACTCTTGAGGGCAAGGGCAAGGAGATAATCAAACTGTGAAAGGTAGAGAAAATATCTCCGAAAGCAGAGTAGTCAGCAACCTTTGAGTAGAAGAGCAAACAGTCCTCTGTGCGTTGAAAGCTTGTCTCGCCCCTGGGCTTTATAGGCAGGTCTAGCCCGGTTACCAGTGGCGCACACTTTAAGCCAGTCTTAACACCCTGTCCTTCTGCTCCATCGATTTATCTTCCACTAGGATCCTGACTCGGCTTGGCTCTAGACCTGGATCTGTAACTTGGAGTTCACCTTTAGCTCTCCAGAGTGTTTTTATACCTGTGCTGTCTTTGCTGTTTGAACCTCAGCAACCTCTTACTTTGGATTCTTGGAGTGTCCTGTTCCTTTGATAGGAACTCCACCCCAGCAGCTCTGGTCATGGTGGTGGAAACTCAGCTTCTGCCTACTTTCCGCTGGACCAGCTCCTTTACCTGCATGTTCTCTCTTCCAACACAGCAAGATAATTGGTAGTCATATTGATGATCCTGTGTCACCCAAGATTGATTATATTCTGAACGCTGCGAGAAGGCATTACATTTTAGGAAAAAAAAAATTAATCCGGTATGGTTGAGATTAAACCCATTTTATTACTTAGATGGGTAGTCCTTCAACTGTTATGAAAGTCTTGATCATTCTCAATATCTTCTTACTCCTTGAGGTTTCTAAAAAGCAGAAATTACATAGTATTATACTACAATGGCATAGTGAGGCAGGGAATTATAATGAGTTATAGAATGTATTATTTTTGAAGAGCATAACCAATTTTTTTAGTAGCTTGTACCAGCTTTCATATCAAAAAATGGTTCATTAAAGAAAGTCTTTTTTTTTTTTTTTAACATTTTGTTTACAAATTTGTCTTTTAGGTCAATAGCTGCAAATACCTAGGCAGAGATACTGCAATGTCATAAAACACTATAAAAGGGAGACAGTAGAGCAAGTGGTTGTTGAAATGTTTGTTTTGGAGAGAATTCTTGGCATTTTTGCCTCACATCAGCATAATAAGAATTTGTAAGAGAGGAGAGAAGCTTTAATGTGTGTGTTGAGGATTAATGTCCCTGCAGAGCATTTGTGTTAGTGAATATGTTATGGATAGTACCATAAATATAGTAATTAAAAAGTTGCACACTAAACATTTTGTGGACTGGCATAAATATCCCTCTCCTCCCCCTTGATGGCCTGCCTTCAAGTGACTAGTGCATTGTTCATCTTGGTTTCTTAGGATTCTTAATCAAACATAGGAAGAAGTATGGTAGTCTTGAAGATTTATTTCCTTCTTGGGCTATTGCTGATCAGATGGGCAGAAACAGATTTGATGTTTTCAGGACTGAGTTATTTTTTTACAGTACAGAAAAATGTCACCTAATACCTACTAAAAAAAAACCAAAACAATCCAAAACAAAAAACAATAAGAACCCACTCTTCTTCATTTTGGGAAATTTTATCATTAAAGTTATTTCCAGACAGTACCACAGTACGCTTGCTAGGTAATGTGTTAAATGTGTTCTGTAGGATCGGTGATACCTCAGAGCTTATGTGCTGTAGAAGAAGTGAAATGATGAATAATATAAATATATATTAGGACGAAAACAGAGGCCTGTAACAAGCAAATTTTCTGAATTTTTGAGGAAGCGGGACTTGATTATCTCATTACTCTCTGTTGCCCCAGTGGGTTGAACCTGGGCAGGTTGCTGTGTGAATGAGCATCTGGGCGGAGAGGTGCCATGCTGTGAGAGTAATGACGTCCTGTCCTTCACACGGAAGGAGAACAAAGAAGGCAGACAGATGTAAAGTGGGCAATTCCTATTCCTTTGTATGCTCAGAATGTTCGCACCTACCTATTTTCCCATTTAGGAGGCATCCTGGTTTTCATAAATTCATTATTTCTGAATCCTGTTATTTAACACACAATATGTATTTATGAGTTCATAAAGATCTTCCTCTGTGAGGAGGAAAGTAAATGCAGTTGAGTGTGATTTGCAGCTTGGCCTTGAGTCAGTTAGGTTGGGAAAGGAAGGAACAGACTTATTTCTATTCTCACCATTTAATTGGCCTCTTTACCTCTTAGTTGTGAGGACTCTTCACTTATGTATCGGTTTATTGATTGATTCCATATTTATTGACTGCTTGCTATGTCTCCTTTGTGCTCGGGATGCAAGGAGGGATGGCCCAGTTGGTAGGTAGGTTTCTGATGGCTTTGCAACCATCTCAATCCTGGCTGACTTCAACGACGGTGACACGTTTATCTAGAATTCTGAAATTCTGCCATCTCCCAAAGGAGATGTTCATGGTAACAGGATAGACAAACGGTGGAGTAGCCTCATAGCTTTTGAGATCACAGAGTCTGCCTGGAGAACACAAAATCTCCTTTCCGAGGTGTTTTCCATTGCCATTTCCAAGGTTTCTAATGAACCATTTCCAAGGTTTCTAATGAACCTTGCTATTTTGTCATTATTGGAATGCTTTCCAAGAACAAAGTCACTTCACCCACTTTTGGATTTGCCAGAACCCAAGGTGGAAGAGGGGGCTAAGGGGGAACCTTAGGGGGACGGCAGTGCTGCTGTCTGAAGAGGCATGACGCTGGGCCACCTCGGGGGCAGGTGATGCTGCCGACCCCACTCCCACTCCCCTCTCCTGGCCTTTACCTTCAGCTGTCTGACTCCTCATTTTCATTAGATTAGTCATGCTGGGAGGGGTCTTTGAATTGAAGCATCTTAAGAAGCCTTGTGAGATGGTGGGAAGTGGTTTCACTTAAGGAAATATAACTCATATAAACCTTTGGAAAGGTTGGCACCACAAACCAGGGATCATTTTAAGAGCCTTCTTCTGAATGTTTTACTTATAAGATTTTTTTTTTTTGATACTATTAAGTTCTACTGTGGGTGTGCTCTCACCTCACAAATGTCCCTTACCCCCTTGATAGGCACTGGCGTATATGTTTATTTACCTTAAAACAGGGTTGGGCTATTTAAATTTTGGAGGGAAGCAGGTATATGAAACCAAGATTTTCAAGATCTAGGTTGTCAAACCATGTACACATCACCCCATGCTCAGTAAAGAGTCTTGCCAGTTATTTTATCTATAATGTTGTCATTTTGCCTATTGCCTCCAACATCCCAATGCTCTTACCTACAGACCAGCTCTAACTAGATTTGTATCTATTCCTCTAATTCTGGTATTCTAATATCAGAGGGTTGTGGATTTCCCTTCCTGCCTCCACTCTGCCCTCTTTGAATCCATCCAGAGAGAGTACTGCATCTGGCTGCAGGCTCCTTTCCTTTCCTTAACCTAGATTTCCCTTCATTTGTACTCCTGACCCTTTCCCCCACCTCCATAGGGATCTAATTCCATCTTTCCCTCCTCCCTCTTGTCCTCTCAGCCTTTCTCTCTCTACTGATGCCTTCAGCTCATGGATATGGACTTCCGTGAGCACCTACGCCTTCCAGCAACCATCCGTTTTCCCTCCTCTTCTCTTCCGCTCGCTCTCTTGTCTTGCCTGCCACCACGTCACTGAAACTGCACTCAACCAGGGCGGCCAGTGACTGCTTATGTGGCAAATCCAAAGGTATATTTTTCATTTCTTTCTTTATTCATCTCGTTGTATCCCATGGTACGTCTCTGCCTTTCTTCTTCGGTCTTTTTCCTTTGCCCGTTCTGTCATTGTTCCTGTTCTCGAGGGTCTGCTTTTCAGCCCTCGTCCTGTCTCCTCGCTCTACCCACATTCCTTCAGGGCTGTCACCCACTAACCTCATTTCTGCTCTCTCTGTGTAATGATCACGTAGATGCCTTTATGTTTTGCTCAACTTTCTTCCCCAAGCCTCACACTCAAGAATACGTAGGTGTCCCCACCCAAATGTTCTACACCTCAATTTCTAATGCCCCAAACGAAACCCCTTGTCTTCCTTAGGAAACTTGTTCATCCTTCTGTATTCTCTACACAGTCATCACTCCCACCGCCTACGTGTAGTTAATCACCAAGTTATTCTGCTGTTAGTGTCTGGATGTTTCCCAAGTACTAATTCTTCTCTCCTCTCCTTCCTCCCTGCTTTCCTAATGCCCACCCTTCCTCTCATACCAAACAAGCACACTGGCTGAGCTGGCCTCCCTGCCTCCACTCTGCCCTCTTTGAATCCATCCAGAGAGAGTACTGCATCTGAAACCCAGATCTGACCCATCCGTGGCTGTCTGCCACAAGAATAAAGTCAGAGTCCTTGAGCATGTGGACAGATTAGGATCTGGCTCCAGGCTCCTTTCCTTTCCTTACCCTAGAGAGGCCAACGCACTGAGTTACACCATGCAGTTTCTTACCTCTGCCTTTTCAGTTGTCTTGTCTCCCATTCCCAGCCTGGCTAAGTCCCACCCAGCCTGAGGACTTGTTAGGTGATCCATTTAGTCGGAAGCCTTCCCTACCTTCTCCATTTCTGGGCTAGGTGCCCCCACTTGACATAAGTCTGTCATCACACCCATCCCACTACCTTTAGGGTGGGTTATGTGTATGTCTTGGCCCCACTGGACTTCACTTTCCTTAACGACGGAGACAGCATCTCATTCCTGTTTGTAGCTCCAGAGCCTGGCACAGTGCTTGGCATCTAGGAGGTATTCAGCGAATGTTTTTCAAATGAGAAATTCAGAACAACAGCAAATCAATGTGATGTCTACAAAAATGAGCAGGAGTAATCTATGCATAATCATTGCCTTTGGGAGGGGGCATGAAGGAGGCTTCTGGGGAGCTGATAATGTTCCAGTTTTGATCTGGTGTGTTCAGTTTAGGAAAATTCATTGAGCTCTTCACTTATGGTATGTGTACTT
This sequence comes from Neomonachus schauinslandi, assembly GCF_002201575.2. NCBI lineage: Eukaryota > Metazoa > Chordata > Mammalia > Carnivora > Phocidae > Neomonachus > Neomonachus schauinslandi. The sequence goes on from NC_058404.1 coordinate 169,818,564, forward strand.
TTCTATATTTATGTTATACTTCAATGGAAAGTTGTTTTTTTGTTTTTTTTTTTTTTAACCAATCTGATGTCTTATCTACCCAATACAGAAATTTTCTTTTTTTTTTCTTTCAAGCTTTTAGAGTTTTTACAGGGTATTAGTTCGGACATCACAACAAAGAACCAGGCTGGAGCTGTGCCTCGACTTTCGGGAGGAGTGAGATGAGCACCAACAAAATGTGGGTGGGATTGCCTGGTCTCCTAAAGAGGCCAGTGGGGGCCAACCCCGATGGATAGACTTGCAGTGACCTGCGCTTCTGTCACACTTATTACACGGGCCACATGCTAATCACCAGCAAGCTCTGTGCCTGCCCGCAGTGACACGGAGACTTCATCTCACATGTGACTATGAATAATTCATAAATGTGGTTATTTGGAAATTTGTGGTCATCATTAGCATTTTAATGAAAAAAAATGTAGTCATTATCCTAAATCTCTGTTTTGTTTCTACTTTTTTTTTTTTTTGGTCTCCCCCCACCCCCCTCCCCGCCCCCATCCTCCACCCCAGCAAACCATCTCCATCTTTCCTGAGTACTTGGAAACTGCTGAGGCCCCTGCTAATGTGCTGACCAGTCACTATGGGCAGACGGTACCCGGAGGCTCCCTGTCACCCAGGCAGCTCATGTACGTATGGGATTGGAGCTCCCTTTTCCCCTCTTTAACTTTCATTGTAGAATATTGCACAGTACTGAACTGGTGAAGGTTTGTAAGATTTAAATGAGAGGGTTTAGAAATGCAGGAGGATGGATTGCTCTAGGGGACGTGTTTAATACTGAATGATGAGAAATGCTATTGAAGTTCGGGTTTTTCTAATCCAGTGTCCGTAGAAGGCCAGAAGTGTATATAAGCAATCTCCTTTTTCTCTTTCAATGCATCTGTTCATAGACAGGGTTTGTATTTTTTTTTTTAAGCTTTCCTCTTTTGCATCACAATATATAACATTTGAAACAATAGCAATGCCATAAATTAAGATCATTTCCTACTGATTTTTACAATTCTTTTAAATAAAAGAATTCCTGGACTCAGAAGAGAGGTCCTCCTGGATACATCATTGTTGAATACACATTAGGGAGAGAGTCCCTGACTCTTACTTGTCAGCATTCTCCGAAGGAGGAAATTCCTGATTCCCTCAGTGATAACTTTTGACGTCTCACAAAAGTTAAGTTTTTCCAATTATGGTCTTTTGGGAATGGCTACAGTTGTGGCCCCAATCTACCCCTGATTGACTTAGGAGAAAAAGTATTATTGCCCTTAATCATCTCTCCTATTTTTATAAAGGAGAGTTTGTCATAAACTTACTTTTTTTGTTCCATTTAGTCTTTTAGCTTTGGGCCAGCTGCTTAGATATTTATTTGCTTTTGTTGCTTCCTTTGGACCTCTGGAATTTTGGCTTCAAATCAGGGGTATGCTTGGGGTAACTCCCCAGAGTGCCTTTGCTCCCATATCCTTTTCATCGTTATGTTTATTCATGTTCACCTTTAAGCCTCATTTCCTTATACATCTCCATTTTTTTTCTTCACAGAAAAGTTAGAACTGCCCTCAAACCCTCCCCCAGACAGTTGCTTCTAAAATAAGCCAGGTGGTTAGAAGCAGCAGGGGAAGGGAGAGCTGACAACAGAGCGGAGATTCAGACCAACCACCAGTGATGCTGCCCGCACGAGTGGGATAAACAGCTTTTATGTGGATCCTTTAGGATCCTCCAATGGCATGACTCCATTACCCTAAAATTAGCAGTTTTGATAATGAACATCAGAAAAAATTTACCCTTGTATACTGTAAAACAGAGGTCAGCAAAATGGCCCCCGGGCCAAATCCAGCCCACGCCTGTTTTTGTAGAAGCTAACAATGGTTTTCATATTTTTAAGTGGTTATGTAAGTACCTACAGAATCTACTTTGCCTCTTGGCCCTCAGAGCTGAAAATATCTACGGTCTGTCCTGTTAAGAAAAAATTTGCCTCTTCCTGCTGTGGAGAAGTTGGAACCATGTACTATGATTGAAACATATGACACTGTTATTTTTTGACCAGTTTCCACCAGCAGAAATGCTAATTTTATGGGTTCAGTCTACTGCGTTTGGAAGAACATTCTTCTTTCAAAATGGTTAAAATGTTAAAGTTTGGGTTCTTAGGGTGCAGGAAGTACATTGACTTGGAAAATTCATGCCTGTGGACCTGCTCATTGTTCACCGTCTTCGTGAGTGATTCATCGAACCTCTTCGGAATTTTCCAACGGGCTCTGACCTTCAAAGTCTGGGCTGTCGAGTAGTTGAAAGGGTGCCTTTCTTCTTCATTTGACTTACTTCTCGTTAAGAGCTGTCTAGGAGGAAACTGTCCTAATTTACCCTTCCTGGGTGCCAGGAACACACTAGCCATTCCCAGAGGCCTCTGCTGCGCATGTCACTGGTGCTTTTTCTCCTGGTGGGAAGGAAGGGGAGTGGCTGCATTCTGCAGTGGGCAACACGACAGTCCCTTGGCCTTCAGGGTGTTTACATAACACCTTGCTTGAAACATCCTTCCCAGAAACTAGAACATGGTTCTCACCCTTTTGTGCTTTTCCTCTCCTTTTTACAGTGTTGATCCCTTGGTTCAGTATGTTTAAACCATCATTTATTTTATGGGGTGTGTTTTCTGTTCTTCCCGTCCTCCCCATTGTACCTCCCTCCTCCTTATTATTAAATAAGATTTGCTGGTTGAAACCTCAAGCTGACATTCTTTAGTGGCCACTCTTAGTGGTAGGAAGCATTAACCTCAGCTGCTCTATCTCCTGTCACCTTAGGCAAGAAAGTTAAGATGACTTGGGGCCTCTCAGCCAGGACTAGGTCTGAACAGGACCACACTATTCCTGGAGAAGAGAAAATATTTCAGGGGAAAAAAATTCTCTAGAGTTTATAATTTTGTCCTTGAGTGTGGCCAGAACCATCGGTCAAGGATGGAGCACAGTGCTGTGCTCTGAATCATTTTTGAGGCTCACATGGCAAACTGGAGTTTTTAGATTTTCTTTTTTTTTCTGTTTTGGGTTTATTATTTTCCCATTCAGGGCTCACTTCTTTCAGGATAGGATGCTGTTCCTTGGTGGAATGTGGAATGGCATCCATTGAACACCAAGAGAAGTCAGTAGCTAGAGTGGACCTCTCCAGTCTTTGCATACCGATATTTGTGCTTCTGTTAAGACTGGTGTTTTGAAATTATCCTGGGAATTGCTAAGAAGACTGCATCCTTGTTTGTTTGTGTTGCACCTAGCTATTCCTCTACATGGCTCCGGCTAAGCTGTCGGGAGCTGGACTGTGGCAGTAGCCTCCTGACCTCTGGCCTGCACTCTCTCGCCCTGCATAGCTGACTCATACGTTTAGCCAGATTCATCTAATGGAAGCATCGCTTCCATCCCTGTCCAGAATGTTTGGTGCGTCCCCACTGGTCAGAAGGTCACCCTGACATTTGAGTCTTCCACATTGTCTTTTGCTGCCCCTTATTTTAGTGCCCATTACTCATGGTTAATAATAGTTGTTGTTGTTGGTAGTATTACTGCTCGGTGGATATCTTACACCAGCCTAAGTGGGCTGCTCCTGCCAAGACCCAGTGTTGCCTTAGGGTCACCAGCTCCTGCTGGTCCCTCTCTGCGATGCGGATCCGTCTTTTGAGCGCCTGCTAGAACTCTCCTCTGGCTCAAGGGCACAGCAGCATTGTCCTCTTTCCCAGGAAGCTGCCGCGGTTTCCCACCTGGAAGCACATGCCCATGTAGCTCTTCAGTCTCCCTCCTGAAGCTTGTGTCCCAAATTGCTCTCTGTATTTTGGAGTATGTTGTATATACTTTGTCTGGACTTTGACACTAAACTCTTTTTCACTTCCCTCCTCTTCTGTGCGTGTGAGGACAGGGCTTTATCTGTGGTAGCGCTCAAATATTTGTGGCATCACCTTAGGCTTGAGATGGGATCTGGTCATTTCTTCAGGAGGCCCCTGGAAGGCATTTTCCAGAGCTCTTGGCAGAACTGGCACGGGGGCGTAATCAGGGCCTCCAGGGCAGCCCGGGTGCTGTGCCCAGTGCTGCTCACCCACCCCGGCCCTCCTCCCACCTGCCTTTCCGTCTCTCAGAGGTGGGGGAAAAGGTTTCCTCTTTTCCTGTACTTAAGAAATTGCCATTTAAAAAGTTTAAGCAGGGGCACCCGGCTAAGCATCTGACTCTTGATCTCAGCTCAGGTCTTGATGTCAGGGTAGTGAGTTCAAGTCCCATGTCAGGCCTACTTAAAAAACTTAAAAACAATAAATAAAACATTAAAAGTTTGAATAGTAATAGGCACATATGATTATTTCTTTTGACCCTCCCCCCTTGACTTCCTTGCTGTTACTGATGAAAGGCATTGGTTGTGTTCGAGGAGATACTACATGCCACAAGCTGTGTCCTAAAGTTACTAAAAGTATATCAGTTTGAACTGGATAAACTTTTAAAGGTTCATTTTATTATCCCCATTTCACAGATAAGGAAAATGAGGCCTGAAACAGCAAAGTAACTTGTCAGAGCAGAGTTGCAATTTGAGCCTAGGTCTCCCTGCTCCCCTGCTCCCATCTGTATTCTTTCCTGCACTTGGGTTGTCAAGTGACCCGCTGACCACTTATTTAGGTAGTGACCCCTCACCTGTTTTTCCCCACTAGAGCTTTTGGAAATACAGGTCTTAAAGACCTAAAGGATTCAGCGTCAAAGGATGCTGTCATCTGTCCCTAGCTCCTCTCTTATCCAGTTAAATTCAGTAACCATAAATAACACAGAGGCCCTAGGAGAGAGTACTTCATATAAAAAGAGTAATAGTAATAAGTACAGTAAGGGTAATAACACTTTTGTTTGTTTATTTATTTATTTGTAAAGATTTTATTTATTTATTTGACAGAGAGAGACACAGCAAGACAAGCAGGGCGAGTGGGAGAGGGAGAAGCAGGCTTCCTGCCGAGCAGGGAGCCTGATGCGGGGCTCGATCCCAGGACCCCGGGGATCGTGACCTGAGCCGAAGGCAGACGCTTAATGACTGAGCCACCCAGGCGCCCCATAATAACACTTTTAAAATCATACGGGTATACATATGTAATATAGAAAATTTTAAAAAGAAAAGAAAAAATAAACTCTCACAGCCCTCCATACCAAGAGATTACCATTTTATGCATTATGTGGAATACCCTTCTGTACGTCAAGTATTCTCTCTCAATATATTTATTTTCTGTTTACTTGCAGGAATGGGGTAATGTTGCACATGGTGTTTACTCAACAAGGTATCATAAATATCTTTCTAGACTAGTACATTTCCTTTCCAGCTGTGGCCGGTGGTAGGTTTATCTATGTGGTGTTCCAGAGGGAGGCAGTAAAAACAGTTGAATGTGTTGAGGTTGCTTCACCTGGATATGAAGAACTTCTGCCATGGTCAAGCAAGTGCTGGTTGGGACCCATTAAATTGATTTTCAGGAGTGCCTGGGTGGCTCAGTCAGTTAAGCGTCTGCCTTTGGCTCAGGTCATGATCCCAGGGTCCTGGGATCGAGCCGCACATCGGACTCCCTGCTCAGTGGGGAGCCTGCGTCTCCCTCTCCCTCTGCTGCTCTCCATGCTTGTGCTCGCTCTCTCTGTCAAATAAATAAATCTTTAAAAAAATTGATTTTCGGCAACCATTCATGGGTCTCAACTCCCAGTTTGAGAAGCACTAGCCTATAGATCATGTAATACTGGGAAGCATGCTTGGGCAGAATCAGTTTTTGGAGAGTGGGGAGGGGCCGGGTTTCTCAACTCAGCTGGGGTGTGGGGAATTTGGAATTTAAAACCAGGAGTCTGAGAGCAGTGCTCAAGATCATTAATAGCCAAGTGGGTCTCACTGCCCAGGACAGGCAGGATATGATGCAGTATCCCAAGAGAGGGGCTTTCTGCTCTGGTTTTAATTGGTTTTCCTGGTGTGGGAGGAAGTCCTGCAGGATTGTCCAGACGCTGGTGATCACAGCTGAGGAGTCCTTGGGGAGTCTCACAATTATAGTAATAAGATTCCCTGAATGAGGAGTGGATGTTGGAGTTGGGGAAGGTTAAAGGAACAAGATTTTAAAAATAATACTGATTATATTTTTCCTCTGTCCAAGGGGAAAAAAACAATCCATTTATTTTAGAAAATGTATAAACACTGAAAAGCACAAAGAAAAAAACCCCATCCTTAACATTTTGCTTGCATTTTTATAGTCGTGTGTGTACATGCATGCATCTGCCCCTTTATATTAAACATTATCGTGATCATACTGTATGTCTTATTTTAGGACATACTTTTTATCACTTAATTCATCATGGAAATTTCTGATATTATTAACTCTTCTTCTAGTGTGTGATTTTTAACAATCTTACACATTATTACATTGCACGGATATATCATGATTAACAATCACCCACTGTTGGGGCGCCTGGGTGGCTTAGTCGGTTAAGCGGCTGCCTTTGGTTCAGGTCATGATCTCAGGGTCCTGGGATGGAGCCTGCTATGCAGGGAGTCAGCTTCTCCCTCTCCTTCTGCCTCTCCCCCCACTCATGCACTCTGTGTGCTCTCTCTCTCTCTCAAATAAATAAAATCTTTAAAAACAAAAAACAATCATCCACTGTTGAGCATTTAGGGTATTTCCAATCTTTTGATGTCCTGGATTAATCATCACTCATAACTCTTTTTTCTTCTTAAGAAACATCCAGAAGTGAAACTGCTGAGTTAAAGTGTTGCTTGCACGTTATAAAGACATTGCTATGTGTGCCCAAACTGTCCTCTGGAGAAGTTTTATCTATTTCCATTCCATCACCCTTGTGCGAGGACTGCACATTTCTTCCTACTCTGGAAACAGAGGGAGACAACAAAACACTTTCCAATAGGAGAGGTGAAATATGCTATCCTCATTGTTGTAATTGCCATTTCCTTATTTTTTCCTAATATTGAGGCTTAACTTTTTTTTTTATCTGTTCAGTGGCCAGAAATTAGCTGCATGAAATATGTGTGATGCAAATGTAAAAAGAACTCGGGCGCCTGGGTGGCTCAGTTGGTTAAGTGACTGCCTTCGGCTCAGGTCATGATCCTGGAGTCCCAGGATCGAGTCCCGCATCGGGCTCCCTGCTCGGCAGGGAGTCTGCTTCTCCCTCTGCCCCTCCCCCATCTCATGCTCTCTCTATCTCATTCTCTCTCAAATGAATAAATAAAATCTTTAAAAAAAAAAATGTAAAAACTCAATTTGTTTTTGTGCAGATAATGTGGCTTGTTTTCATTATATGTGGTTTGTCTTGGTTTTAAGCTTAAAGTCTAGTTCTTTAAAGAGACAGGTTGCCAGGCTTTTCATATGGCAATAGCCTGAGGAGTTTACGTAAGATCTGAAGCAGAGTCCCTGGGCCTAGAAGTCTGGGTTTAAGAGCAGGCAGCCTGTGGTTGCTGCAGAGCTGTGGATGGGGAGATAGGAGGCCTGAGCCCCAGTCCCGGCCCTGCCAACTAGGGCTAAAGGTGTAGACAAGTTATTAGAACCAATTATGTCTCGCTTCTGACAGCTGTAAACTGAGGAGTTAGACTGGATGATATTTAGGCAATCTCCAGTTTAAAAATTCTATTATATTTGTTTTCCAAAGAGAGAACTGCAAGCGAGGCTTGGCTGTAGGGAGAAGCAAGTCTAAGTCAGAGCAAATATATTCAAAACACAGACTCAGAAAATTTTGGGTAGTGAATTATTATTTAAACTTGGATTTTAACTGCTTAAAATACCTACAGATAGGGGCACCTGGGCGGCTCAGATGGTTAGGCGTCTGCCTTCGGCTCAGGTCATGATCCCGGCGTCCTGGGATCGAGCCCCGCATTGGGCTCCCTGCTCAGCAGGGAGCCTGCTTCTCCCTCTCCCTCTGCCTCTCTCCCTGCTCATGCTCTCTCTCTCTCTGTATCTCTGTGTCTCAAATGAATAAATAAAATCTTTAAAAAAAAAAAAACCTACAGATAGGCCATGCCAAAGCTTTTAAAGGAGAGCGATCACATCCAAATAAGTAAAGGTAATTCACTTTATTATATAATAGCAGTGACAAAAATAGAAGTGTTTTTACAGGATAATGTTTTGGTTTATCTAGTTAGCTTAAACCATATGCTAGCACCCACTTTCTTGTGTAATTGTGTAAGTGCTTCGCATAGGAAAAGTTTTGAGTAAGCATTGTGAATGTAATGAAGTACAGGGCCTGACACATAGTAAGTGCTCAATAAATACATATTGAGTGGATGAACAAATAACTTACTTGAAAACTTACTTAGCATTGATGGGGGGAGGGAGGTTCCTTGCACATTACAAGTTTTTCCAAATCCTGTTTTTAAACACACTTGGTTCTCTAGCTTTGATTGTGTTTGGGTAGCTTCTTTCTGTACACGACAGCCCCTATTGTTTGCACCCCCTGACTCATCATCCTTGTTACCCATATCTCCTTAGTTTTCTCCTCTGCCGGCCGGGAAGCAGCTCTGAATGCCCTGGTATGTTTTAGGGTCAGTTTCCTTTATTTCCGTCAAGGCTGAATTACATCTTCCTGGCCTTCCACTTACCTCCTGTGTTTTCTTTTGCTGCTGTAACAAATTACTGCAAACATAGTGACTTAAAACAACACGGATGTACTGTGTTACCATTTTGGAGACCGGAAGTCTTAAAGGAGTCTTCCTGGGCTACCCAGGTGTCCGCAGAGCTGGTTTGGCTTGGAGGCTGCAGGGGAGAATCTGTCTTTGACTGTTTCAACTTCTGGGAATTCCTATATTCCTTGGTCTTGGGGCCCCTTTCTCTGTCTTCAGAGTGGATCGCTTCAGTCTCTGCTCATACCACCTTCATCTCTTCTGTAGTAAAATCTGGCACTCCTTCCTCTTAGAAAGACCATTGTAGTTACATTTAGTGCACCCAAAATATCCAGAACCTCTCCTCCCATGGAGACTTTAGTCTGATCCCATCTGTAGAGTCCTTTTTTCCCATATAAGGTAACTTCAGAGGTTCCAGGGATCAGGATGTGAATATCTTTGGAGGGGAGGGGACATTATTCATTTTACCACACCTTCCTTCTCTCTTCCCATCCTGAACTTTTCCCTTTTCTGTTTACTACCAACTATTTGCTCTTGTATGAACTTTCACACACACACATTTGCGTGTGAAGTTACTTCATCTACTTAGAGAATTCTTAGTTTCTTCTAAAAAACAACTCATCTCTGAATGCTATGCCAGGTACTCTCACCAAAGGGTAGGACTCCTGTTACCTGATAGGGGTAAGAGGCAAGGTGTAGTACGAAGGAGGATATAAAAAGATGCCAAATTCCAAGACACTGTTCTGTTGACAAATCTCCAAATTCTGTTGGAGTAAACCCTGCTTGTTAGGTGAGTCATTTATCCAGACTACCTTCCAATTTATGAATTCGCTCTTTGGCTGTTTCTAATCATATTATTGAATTTGCCCATTGAGTTTTTCCTCCTAAATAAGATATAATTCACACTCTATAAAATTCATTCGTTTAAATTATAAAATTCAGTAGCATTTAGTATATTCACAAAGATACATAACCATTACCACTGCCTAATTCCAGAACATTTTCACTACTCTGAAAAGAAACCTTGTACCCATCATTAGTTATCACCACACATGCCCATCCTTCCCCCTTGGAAACCGTGAACCTACTTTGTGTCTCTAGCATAATGTTTTCAAGGTTCATCCATGTTGTAGTACTTATCGGTACTCCACTGTTTTTATTGTTGAATCATATTCCATTGTACAGATAAACCACATTTGGTTTTTCTATTTATCCATTTATGGACATTTGAGTTGTTTTTACTTTTTGGTATCATAAATAATGTTGCTATGAACATTCATGTACAAGTTTTTTTTTTTTAAGATTTTATTTATTTGAGAGAGAGAGAGCGAGCACAAGAGAGGGGAGGGTCAGAGGGAGAAGCAGACTCCCCACTGAGCAGGGAGCCCAACGCAGGACTCGATCTTGGGACTCCAGGATCATGACCTGAGCCAAAGGCAATTGCTCAACCAACTGAGCCACCCAGGTGCCCGATGTATAGGTCTTTGGGTGGACAAATGTTTTCATTTCTTTGGGGTAATACATGAGAGCAGAATTGCTGGGTCATATGGTAACTCTATTTGAACTCTTTCAGGAACTGCCAAACTGTTTTACAAAGTAGCTGGACCCTTTTACAATCCCGTTAATAATGTATGGGGGTTCCATTTTTTTTTTTTGACATCCTTTCCACACATTTTATTGTCTGTCTTTTTGATTATAGCTATCCTAGTGGGTGTGAGGTGGTATCTTATTCTGGGTTTGATTTACATTTTCCTAATGACTTATGATGTTAAGCATCTTTTCAAATCCTTTGTTCATTTTTAACTTGGGTTATTTATTCTTTTCTTCCTTGTATATTCTGGATACTTCACCCTTACACAATGATAAAAATCTTCTCCTATTCTGTGGATTGTATTTTTACGTTCTAGATAGCGTCCTTTGAAGCACAGAAGTTCTAAATTTTGATGCAGTTCAATTTATCTGTTTTTTGTTGTTTGTACTTTTGACGTCCTATCTAAGAAACCATTGCCTAGTCAATTTATAATTTTAGTGCTTACATTTAGGTGTTTGATTCATCTAAGTTAATATATTCTGAAACAGTGGTTCACTTCATTCTCTTACATGTGCATATCTAGTTGTCCCAGCACTGTTTGTTGAAAGACTATTCTTTCCCTTTTTAGGGTAAGTTTGTCAATTTCTACAGAGAAGCCAGATGGGTTTTGATAGGGATTGTGTTTAATTTTTAGATCAGTTTGGGAGATATTGCCATCTTAATCCATGTACGTGGATATCTTTTCATTTCTTTAGGTCTCCTTTAATTTCTTTCAGTGATATGTTGTAGTTTTCAGTGTACAAGTCTTACACTTATTAAATTTATTTTTAAGTATTCTTTTTGATGTTATTTTAAACAGTTGTTTTCTTAATGTCATTTTCAGATTGTTCTTTGTGTGTGGAAATAGAATTGATTTGTGTGCATGTGTGTTTGTGTGTATGTGTGTGTTTGTACGCTATATACATAATATGCAGTGTGTATCTTTTTTCCTTCCTTCCTTTACTCTTGGAATTTCTAGTAGATTTTTTCAAATTCACCTGCTGTCCTTTCTCGCTCTCCTGTTTTTGCTTTCTTAGTTGCTTAAATATAAAGCCTCTTTCAGACTTTCTACTATTTTTAGCTCTTGGATGCAGATTTTGCCATTTACATTGGCCATCTCTTTTTCCTTGTTCAGTCTTAAACTTTGACACTGAGGGCCTCATTAATGGGGGTTATTTGCCGTGGGAATCCAGTATGAATAGGAATGTGGAAACCCAGAGCATTTTCTCATTTCCTCAGTTAGTTAGTACTCCATGGGTATCATTGCTTCCAGACCAGTTTTGTTTTTTTTTTATTATTTTCTGGGCCAGGGAATCTGATACTACATGGAGGTTACAAATTTGGATACCATACCTCCAAGTGAGAGTCATCTTGGGATTTTGATTTTATATTGGTGAGGCTTTTAAAATTCTGTTTATTCCCTCCCTCCCTCCCTCCCTTCCTTCTTCATCCCCAAACAAAAGCTTCCTTGCAAAGGAAGGAAAGAAGTCTGCTTGGTGTCTGCTTTTGCTGTAGAATGAGCCTTGAAGATGTGGCAGAACCATCCTTGGAGGGAATGAAGTGTGGCTTCCCTTTTTATTTTCCATAGACTAGCTTTCTTCTTCCTGGGGAACCTGTTTGTAGAGCAGCGGGTCTCTGCAAACCTCATGCCCAGCATTTTTGGGACAACAACTATAGGGGCTTCCAAACAGCCTTTGCCCCACATTTCATAAGAAGGTTCGGATGGTGGGATGGATTAGCCTTCTGTGTATGTGGGTAGGTTTTGACTCAGAGAGAGATGAGAAGAGTGTGATGTCTTCAGGGGAAGTGGCCACAGGACTTCCTGCCAAGGGAGTAATTGAGAAGAAATGTTCCAGCCAGACTTCAGGAACTTAAGACCATCTTCTGGGAGCAGCCTCTGGAAAGGGAAAAAGAGAAATATGCAACTTTATGGGGCAGTTTTGAAAACAAAGCAGATAGAGTTATTTTTCCAGGTTTCCTGGACACTTGTTCATTTATACAAACCTGAAATTGTTCTCAGGGGAAGTGACCTCTGATGATCTGAATGAAGGCCACAAAAATCCTTGCAAGATGAAACCCATAGAATTCTGAAAGGAATGACTTGGCATATTTCAGAGTCACCAGATAGATGAGTTTGTTGTTAGCCTCCGTACCTTCTAGACTTTTCTTCAGTGAACGTGAACGTGCACATGTGTATGTGTTTATAGAAAGAGAGGGATAGAAACAAAAAAGCAAGCATGCACTATGGCATATTCTATAGAGAATGCTTTGTTAAACCATATCTAGACTTTTAAGTCATTTTCTCCCTTTCAGTTTCATGGAAAATACATGAATCTGTGGAGTTACATTTGTTTTCTCCTTAGAATTCTCTCTTAGGAGTATCCAGTCATGGGAAGTGTTGATCCCCATCTCCAGGGTACAAGAAAATTCCCCAAATGGCTCAAGTTGCATATTGCTTATTTGGAACTTGATACCAAAAATCCAACATGACTTGGCTAAATCATGCATACCTGCTACCATTCTGTCCTTGTGACTGGGGCTTGCTTAGGGGTAAAGAGGATTTCCTGTTGTTTTTGAATGTCAGGAGATAGAAGCCTTTTGTTTTTGAAATCAGCATTTCTTCCACTGAAGGGTCCAGTTTAAGCAAGGCTTAAAAAAGGCTTCTCCTCTTTCTGGTTGAGGGTTTTTTTTTCTTTAAGGCTGGAGGGGTGATCAGGGCCAATCAATAGATGGATTGATACTGCGTCTGCTCTACGTGTAATGCTGTGCTGGCTCCTTTGGAGGATCGAAGAGTTACATGTTGTCCTCAAAGAGTTGATCTTTTCATATGTAGACATGACCAAAGGTGGCAATTACCAGAATCAAATCATGTGGTGTAGCAGCTTAGAGGAGGTGAAGGCCAGTAAAGATCTGTGTAGTCAGTGAAGTTCAAGGACTAAAACCCAAATTTGGAGAGCTTTCTCCTCCAGTAGGACAAGGATTCTGGGAAGAGATGTGATTCAGATCACGGGCCCGGCAGAGCCACGGTGGGATTGCAGGTGCCCCTGAAGTGGGGTATCGTGGAGGGACCTGTTGAAATGGGGTTGCACAGGAAGAATATATCCTAGTGAAAACAAAGAGCGTGTTCGTGCTGATAAGCACGTTATTAACTGCAGGATTACTAATGACTAACACTTTCAAGCCAGACACTGTTCTGAGCTCTTCGTGTGTGTTCTTCCAGTCCTCCGAGCAGCCGTCTGTGACACGGGTGCTACTGTTATCACTCAGTTACAGATGGGGACACTGAGGCACAGAAGAGAGAAGTAGCTTCTTTTTTTTTTTAAAGATTTTATTTATTTGACAGAGAGAGACAGCGAGAGAGGGAACACAAGCAGGGGGAGTGGGAGAGGGAGAAGCAGGCTTCCGGCAGGGGAGGGAGCCCGATGTGGGGCTCGATCCCAGGACCCTGGGATCATGACCTGAGCCGAAGGCAGATGATTAACGGCTGAGCCATCCAGGCGCCCCGGAAATAAGTAATTTCTTTCAGGCTACGCTGTAAGTGGTGTAGTTGGGATTTGAGCCCAGGCTGTCTGGCTGCAGGCTCTGTGCTCCCAACCACTCTGCTGCCTACAGCAGAGTGACCTACAGGGGAGTTGGAGATCGGCTGCATCAAGCCCGTCCCAGAGGCAGACGGCAGAACGTTCTAGAGCCTTTCTGTGTGCTGGGCTGTGGGGACAGAGCAGCGAATAAGGTAGGTGAGGGGGCTGCTTCCCTGGAGCTCCCGTTCATTCGAGTGATGGTGGCAGACAAGAGGAAAGCCACCCAAAGAGAGAAGATAATTATGGATTGTGGTCCGTGCTGTGGAGGAGTCAGTAGCCTGATGGAGAGTTACTGCGTAGGACCCCCGTGACGTCGGGTGGCAGAGGGAGGATGTCCCTGACAAAGTACTGTTTGATCTGTGATCTGAAGCATGGGAGAAGCCCGGCTCTGTGAAGAACTGAGGAAAGCTCATTGCAGTCTGTGGTAATAGGGACAGTTCAAGGAATGGAAAGGAGGCCAGGATGTCCAGAGCGTACCAGGCATGGTAGGGCTTGGTAAGAGATAGGTATGGAGGATGGGCTGAACAGACTTGGAGTCTTGGTAAGGGGTTTTGATAGTTTCCTAAGAGCAGTGGGAAGCCATTGAATGTTAAGTAGGGATGGTGATTCCATGGGAGATCCAGGGTGCTGAAGACATGCACCTGTTTTATCAGGCAGGCTCAGGGAAGGTGGATCAGGGAAGAGGGAAAACAGAGTGGGGAAAATACATGCAGGATGCTTCACCCCCACTTAACGTTTATATCACAGCTAACGTGGCCTTCCTGCCTAGCGAAAGGTGAAACTCACCTCAGGTAGAACTTTGTAGAATCCATTCAAGTTGTGATGAGGATTCACAGCACCAAGACTTCACACCCACCTTTTTGCCATCTGACTGTCAATTTTGATCTGCTTATATATAGAGAGAAAAACCAGAGCATACGACCCTAAAGATTAACCAGTTTTTGTTTGTTTTTATAGATATTGGAATTTGTAAAACATTACTTTCTGTGTAGTAGATGCTTTTGAGTTGGGGGAGCAAAAAACACTTTGGAAATACTATAATTGTCTTTTCTACTTATTGGATGACTTACTTATTCTCAAGATGGAGACTCAAAAGAGAGACAAATAATTGCCCACCCAGTGCCTATATCCTGCTCCATTTTTGCCAACAGACTCTGCATTTAATTCAGAGTGGCATGATGATCAGCCTCGGACAGTAGTTGTGATCGTCCAAGCCAACCTGTCGGTCCTGACCTCTGACTTCCCAGGATTCTTGGCAGCTAGTGTGGTCATGTGACCCGGTTCTGGCTGGGGAGCCCTGAGACTAAGTCCACCGGGGGGTCGGGGTGGGGTTTCCAGGAAAGCATTTAAGGTCCTGATAAAACCTGATGCGTGAGCCTGTCTGTGCCCTCACTTGCTTTCCCCTACGTTCTGCCTTGAATACCGATACGCTGTCTGAACACGCAGCAGCCCTCATGTCACCATGAGGTTACAAGCATGAAGGAAAAGCCAAGAGCATTCACCGAGATACCTGCTCTGACATTGTTCCCGTCACACTGACACCAGCAGCCTGGAGCCTTCCAGTGACTTCCTGTTTATTGAACCTCCTGTTAGTTGGGTTTTCTGACACTTACAGCTGAACGCAACGATAACTGAAGCAAATGTGAAGATACGGATGTTATGAGCTTTTTCCCGAATGCTGTGATTGCCTCGTAACTGTTCCTTTGATTTTCAGTATGACCTTTAGCTCGGGAGAAAACCGAAAACCGTCTCTGAGAAGGACGTTCTAACTTGTATTAAAAGTTGTTCACAGTCGAAAGCAATGAGTTGTGGACTTAGAAATGTAATTTTCAAAATAAATGAACTCGCCTGCATGAACCTGCTCTAGCAAGTACCGTGGAGCCATGCTTCACGGCTGGTATCTTCCTTATGGCCTTTTTTATGATAGTCTTAGCCAGTGCTCTGGTGAGCTACATTGTGTATATTTATGACGTTGTAGGAAACTATCGCAGTACTTGGGGTAATAGCATAAATAGTCTGATTTCTTAAAAATGTGAAGCTCCAACAGGCTTTATTGGATTTCAGGGTAATGGTATTATTAAATTTTCTACTCCTTTTCAAACTTTTTGTGGCTAAGTTCCACCCTGGGGATTTCAAGAAATCTGGGGGCTAGTTCTGTACTTTTATGGAAAACAATTTATCCTGGAATTCTGCATTACTGAAAATAGGGGTAGGGGGAAAAATAACCCAAATTCAGGTTTTCTTTTTTACTGTCTTGGACTTAGTGCATCGTTGGACTTAGTGCAAATACTCAATGCATCATTTTCTACGTGGAAGGTAGAAGTAGTGCTGTGGTGGGGGGGGGCACCTGCATGGCTCAGTCGGTTGAGCACCCGACTCTTGGTTTCTGCTCAGGTCATGATCTCAGGGTCATGCCATCGAGCCCCGCATCGGGCTGCATGCTCAGTGTGGAGTCCGCTTGAGATTCTCTCTCTCCCTATACCCCCTCTGCTCTCTCTCTCTGTCTCTTAAGTAATAAATAAATAAATCTTAAAAAAAGAAAGAAGTGGTGCTATGGTATGTATTATGAGATAATTTAAGGTATAAAATCAAAATTGTCTTTTAAGCTGTTGGGAAAAAAGGAATTTTAAGTCCCAGCGCCATCAAATTAAAAAGAGAGATTTTAGACATCATCTAGTAAAATTACCCTTTATTCATAACCTTGGAACTTAGACCTAAAACATTTCAGTCATTCATTTATAAAATAAAAATATATGTGGTTAACCTATGCATCCTCTTCTTCATTAATGAAAGATTATTCCAAAGGAACAAGGAAACATTGTGTGACCTCAAGGACCTTCAAAAGAAAGCTTCAAAAGCCGTTTATACTGACTGCTTGAGTCCCACAAGGACAAAGGTTATTTCTTTGAGGTAAACCAGAAAGATGGCTCTTGGGCAGGTAGGGGCAGGACCACAAAACCTGCTAGATGTATTAACACCTTCAATGCTGTCCCCTGGAAGTCTTAATGACAGTGTCTTGGGTGGGATCAGCGTTTGGGCTCATCGTTGAGAGATGGGAAGGGATGGATTGGCCCTGCTGGGACATCCCAGACAGGGTGAATAGCAGAAGCATATGGGTGGGAAACTCTCAGTAGGTTCAGTAAAAAGTGTGGAGCCCAGTCTGGTGTGCCCTTGGGGATCAGGTGGTAGAGGAAGGGCTTATGTCCATAGAGACTAGAGGCAAGTTGGGCCTAGTTTGGGCTTGTACATAGAGGGTCTTGAGAGCGTATTGATGGAATGGGGGATTTTATTTGGTAGCCAGTGGGGAGCTCTTAAAAGAGTCATGTTGATGATGATAGCTAAGACTTACATCACACTGACTGTACCACACTCACCTAATTCCTGCAGCAAGCCTTTGACGTAGGTACCCTCATTATGCCCATTTTACAGTTGATGAAACTGAGACACAGAGATTAGGGGCCTTACCCAAAGACACTCAAAGGAGGTGATGGAGACAGAATTCAAACCCAGGTGCTCTGGCCCTAGAGCCCCACTTTTAGTGGTCCGGGGCGTGGGTTTGGTGGCGAGAAAGGTGGCGGATTCTCTTGGGAGGACAAATCTGTAGAAGTGTGCAGGGGACTGGAGTGAGGGCAGACGGGTGATCAGGATGGACTGCGGGCCTCCAAGAGAGTCTGTAGAACCCTGGCTTCGGCGCCGGCAGTGGCGATGAAGGGAGGCGAATTCAGATGCCCATAGCTCCTGAGCATGGGTCGCCAGGCCAGATCCCCAAATGGACACGGGGGCTGGGGGTATGACAACGTCAGAGGAGGAGACTTCGTGGGAGGGTGAGGATTTCTTTTTCCATAGTCCTGTTTTCTTACTGTGACCAACTAGGGCAGTGGTTCTTGACCTGGGAAAATGGTCTTTCAAAAAAAACCACATAAGTGTGTCCAAAATATTTCTGAGTTTATGGACCCTCTCAAGCTCACCTGTCAGCATGATACTGGGCCCATTGTAGGTCTGAACAGTTTTTTAAGACCGTTTTAAGACCATTCTAGGGCGGCGTGTCCTTTTCCCAGCTTGAGAACAGTGGGTGGGAGCGCAGGCGAGGTGGTGGGTGTGCTTCTGGATTCAGGGCCACCTTTGTTCCAGCTTCCCTGGCAGCCACGCCAGCCTTCCGCTTTCCCATCTGTCCTTACGTTCTGACGAGGAGGGCCGATGGTGGCCAGAGATAGAGGAGGACCTTGGTGTGTGTTTGTGAATGGGCATCCTGTGTTGAGAGGAACGCCCTGTTCCTGGTGGCGGCCTCGGCCTGTGGGTCGCGGCTGAGCCCTTTTCTTCCCGCCCGCTGCCTTGCTGAGTAGAGCATTCCTGGGCGGCCCATCTAGTCTGAGGCCTCTCCCTGGAGGCCCCAGCCGAAGGGCCGAGAAGGAAGAGCAGGTTGTTCTAAAGATCAGTCGCTGACCCTCTTGTGGGAAAAAAATCTGAAGCATATGAGAGAACACAGAGATTCTACTTCGGGTTTATGTTTCATGATCATCCGCAGCCTGGGATGGTTTCCTCTTTTGCTCCTTCCTTCCTCTCTCCCTCCTTCCTTTCATCACTTCTTCGCCCTCCCTCCTTCCTTCCTTTTTTTTTCTTATCAGAGGAGTTGGGAATCATGTAGGGTCCGTAAATGTGACTGCACCTATTTTTATCTTTGATTATGGTTTTCCATCTTGATTTGGTCACCAGTAAAGGTAACCCTGGCAATCACAGAAACACTGGTTGCTTGTGGAATTTAGACAGCCAGCCGCTTGTCGGTATGGCTCCGTGAGGAAGGTGGGGAGCTAGCAGGCTTAGCTGGCCCTGCAAGCCCCTTAAAAAACAATGGAGAGAAAATATGCCGATGTGGATTCTAATTCTGGTTCAGGTTGCTAGCAGGACGTCCGCACATGAGTTCTCCAAGCGCTCCTCTGTAAAAATGGGATGGTAATATTTACTTCAAAGGGGTGTGTGACTCACACATGAGACAGTGTGTCTGAGAGACACTGAGCGCTTCTTTTATCTCCCTGTTCTCATCTAATTGGAAGTTTCTGGATTGTACCTTAGGAGGATCCCAGAAATCACAGAGGAAGAAGGGGAAATCTAAATATTATCTGAAACTGCTCTAGATATGTTTATTCCATTTCTGCCTAGGAACCACCTGAGGTAAATACTATTTTTATGTTGGAGAGGAGAGAACTGAAGTTCGGAGAGACTGAAAACAAAAGTAGCTTCACCACCTGCCTGATGTGTGACCTCGGGCAGTTACTTAGTATCTTGCTGCCTGTTACTTCATCTGTACAATGAGGACAATAATAGTTCCCTACTCACAGTGTGGTTATAAGGATTGAAATGGTTAATATGTATGAAGTCTTAAGACAATGTCTGGTAAGTAGTCAATGTGATGTAAAGGTTAGAGATTATTCTCATTAAGAAAATTGCCCAGTGTCTCCAAGCCACTACATGGTGAAATCAGGATTGATTCATATGCATTCTGTGTTGAAATGAGATTTAACTGTAGTTTTTTGAAACCTAGAGTGGATTTGGTTTTCATGAAGAGGGATTGGGGAAGTGGTATGAGAAGCATCAGGAAAAGTCCCAATGAGAGAG
Source organism: Neomonachus schauinslandi (assembly GCF_002201575.2). Classification (NCBI taxonomy): domain Eukaryota; kingdom Metazoa; phylum Chordata; class Mammalia; order Carnivora; family Phocidae; genus Neomonachus; species Neomonachus schauinslandi. The sequence goes on from NC_058404.1 coordinate 169,837,932, forward strand.
GAGGAAGGATTTCAAGAATGCCAGGAGAAGGGGAGAGATCCAGAGGTAATTAGGTGGGTCTGAAGGGAAGTTCAGTGTTGCTTTTGTGATGTGACTGAAGAGAAGCCATTTTCTAATTGCTTGCCCTGGAACCAGTAGGTGAGGGACCGATAGTCTCTGCCGATGGGATCTTTGGAGGCTCTGTTTCGCCAGTCCCATCCCTCTTTCTGGTTTCTGGGAGAGGCAGTAGAGTAGAATACTAAACTAAGGATTCTTGAATCGTAGACTGGGTGTGGACCTTGGGCTCTGCTGCTTATTAGCCATCTGACGTTTTGCAAGTTTCTTAACCTTGCTGTAGGTCCGTGTCTATAAAATGAGAATAATGGTGCCTATCTCTTAGGGCTTGTCAGACCTGAGAGACATTGTGCATACTATTTATGTTTATTTAGCTCAGAGGAAACCCTCAACAATAGTTACTTAATGCTGGCTAGGGCTTACTATTATCTGCTGGGCTTTGGTTGAAAATTCAGGCTCAAGTAGACATTATGTCAGACGAGGTGACATTTGGGGGCAATGCCCTTTCTTGGATGAATCCCAGTCAAGACCATAAAAGATTCCTGGCTCCTATCACTGTCTCAGTCAAAAATCTGGCATGGAATTTTGAGTTGCTTTTGTGGTGTACTTTCATCTGCTTCTCCTTTTCCTCAAAGTGTTTTAGAGCTTAGAAAATAGACATGGACATAGTCTTCTTCTATTGGGCTCAGAACACCTGGACCCTCATTTCCCTTCCCTCCGATTTTTGATTCACATCAATACTGCACAGTGGGACTTTTATATCTAGCAGTGAAACAAAATTCCATTATAAACTAACAGTTTTGTACTTGCAGCCTTTGCATTAGAGATTTTTCTCATTATCTCATTTGTTCTTACTACCAAGATAGGATAGGGGAATGAATGATGGGTTTCTCTAAGAAAAATTAAAAGGTGACAAAATGAAGTAGGTTCGCTAGACTCATGAATCAAGAAGTCCAATCTCCTGTGTCCTGACTCCCTGTCCGGTGCTCTTTCAACAAGGCCATGTTACCCCTCAGCCTTCCTTTCTGCCTCTGTTAATAGGGTCTGCCAGGATGTTCCATGCTATCTAGGAGGTTCTTGCCCTAGGAGTGGCTTCCCTTTCTGGTGTAGGCTTCGCCGAAAGACCTGCATCAGCTTTGAGGGGAAAATTGAAATCCTTTCTCCAGAAACTCAGGCATTCTACTTCAGATGAAATCATTTTCCTTAGCCAATTTAACAAGATCCTTACTCTTTCGTTTCCCTTAATTATCTTGTTTTAAAAAAAAGGAACTGGAGAAGACCATCTGTTTTAGGAGGCAGTTCATGTCGTATGTTTTCTCTAATAGATCTATGAAGGCCCAGTGAAGCAAATTAAGGCTTCATCTCGTTCTTGTTTGGGATTGTTCTGTTTGGTGCGTTTGCGTCACTGCCGTCGGCATTTCTCGGTTGTATATTTGGGATGTCTTGGAGTGCAGATTTGATGAAAAGATGTTATCTTTGTTCATGAATTGCAGGCCCTGTGAGCCATTTTCGATATCGTGCCAAACTATCACAACAAGGTTCTTTGCTTTTTTAATCCCTTCCTCTCACCACGAGAAGTCCTATTAACATGTTTTCTGAGCTACAGAGTAAAATCTGTCAAATATAGCATGGAAGGCAGATGGGTGGTTGCTGCCTTCCTTTTCACAAACTCTAAACCTAGTCTTCCTTAGTAAAACTCAGCCTTAACACCTTTTACCCCAGAGGCCTCCTTTATGAAGACAGGACATACATAGTTAGGGGTTGGGGGATGGGGGCACGCTTTCTTTCTTTCCCTCTTTCTCTCTCTTTCTTTTTTTAAAGATTTTATTTATTTATTTGACAGAGAGGGACACAGTGACAGAGGGACCACAAGCAGGGGGAGAAGCAGGCTTCCCGCTGAGCAGGGAGCCCGATGTGGGGCTCGATCCCAGGACCCCGGGATCATGACCTGAGCCGAAGGCAGACGCTTAACGACTGAGCCACCCAGGCGCCCCCCTTTCTTTCTTTCTTTCTTTCTTTCCTTCCTTCCTTCCTTCCTTCCTTCTTCTAGAGACATATAGTATGTACATATAGTTTCATGTACAAACTTTCTTTCACATTGAAAATAACTCTTTGCTCTGAATATGAAAATACTTCATACTCATAAAAGAATTTACACAAATCAGCAGCATACAAAGCACTGGAAGACATTTTTCTAAATCCTGCCACCCAGAGATTACTACTGTTAACATTTTAGTGAACATTTCTGTACATTCCTTTATGGACTATTTATTGAACATCTGCCATGCGCCAGACACTGGGAATAACTGATGAACGAAATAGATGGGGTCCCTACTCTCACAGAGCTTTCCAAATAAGGGAGAGAAAGGTAATAAAGAGACTACGTAAATTATATCTAAATTTTCTAATTCAGATGTATACTATTCTTTTATGTCTTATATAATTTTTTTTTTTAAAGATTTATTTTTTATTTATTTGACAGCGAGAGCAGGAACACAAGCAGGGGGAGTGGGAGAGGAAGAAGCAGGCTTCCCGCAGAGCAGGGAGCCCGATGCGGGGCTCGATCCCAGGACCCTGGGATCATGACCTGAGCCGAAGGCAGACGCTTAACGACTGAGCCACCCAGGCGCCCCTATGTCTTATATAATTTTGAAAATAATCTTTTACCCTCTTTTGAAGTAGTAGATCATGTTTTAATTTTTTTAAGCACGTGTTTTGGGCATGTTTTCATTGTAAGGATATCACTCTGTTCCATATTCTTTTCTCTTTTCATAGTAAGTTTATGGGATGTAATATGGTTAGTATTCTGTACTTTTATAAAATTTCATATAAGTACAGGACACTAGCAAGATTACATCCCATACAAACATACTATTAAAAAAAAAAAAAGGAACAGAGTAATCTCTAGATAAGAGAGATGAGCCTGGAACATCTCTAGATAATAGAGATGAGCCTGGAATATCTCTAGATAATAGCTCTCAAAGGTTAGGGCTATGCCAGAAGGACTCAGGAGCCAACCTGAAGACACTTCTAGTGCCCCAAAATGGGACAGTTTGATTTTAAAAAATAAGAGTTGTAAGTATGTTTAAATCCATGACGTCTGATGATATGAAAAAAAAAAATTGTTACTGCCTGGGGTTAATGGAACACCAATTCGTTATCTTGAAAGTAGTCAGGAAAAGAATCAAATATTTATCCTGCCTTTCTTCTATGAACTGACCACTGGGGAACCATGTAGTAGGCGATGGGAGGCATCGCCTAATATTTTTCCACTCAATAAATGAAAATGAAATGGGAGAATCAGAGTACCATCACTTTGCAGTCCCTGTTGATTTAATGGATCCAGACAGGGAGTGCCAATGGCTACAAACTTTAGAAACCAGTGAAAACCAGATATTACATGCTTCCTGATGAAATTTTTTTTTTTTAAGATTTTTATTTATTTATTTGACAGAGACAGAGAGAGACACAGCGAGAGAAGGAACACAAGCAGGGGAGTGGGAGAAGGAGAAGCAGGCTTCCCACTGAGCAGGGAGCCCGATGCGGGACCCGATCCCGGAACCCCGGGATCATGACCTGAGCCAAAGGCAGACGCTTAACGACTGAGCCACCCAGGCGCCCCCTGATGAAATTTTTTTAAAAAGTAGATAAGAATTAACTATTTTGACCAAGGTTGTACAGTGAGGTAATGAAATCCTGAAGAAAATCAAGGAAGTCATTACTGTAAGTAAGTTCAAGATTCTGGGGTGGCTAGAAAAAGCTGTTTCTTGATCTGGGCGGTAGTTATAGGAGTGTTTTCTTTATAACAACTAATAAGTTGGTTGTTTTGTGTAATTTTCTAAATCTGTGGGGTTTTTTTGTTTTTTTTTTTAAAGATTTTTTATTTATTTATTTGAGAGAGAGAGGATGAGAGACAGAGAGCATGAGAGGGAGGAGGGTCAGAGGGAGAAGCAGACTCCCCGCCGAGCAGGGAGCCCGATGCGGGACTCGATCCCGGGACTCCGGGATCATGACCCGAGCCGAAGGCAGTCGCTTAACCAACTGAGCCACCCAGGCGCCCTAAATCTGTGTTTTATAATACCACAGATTTTTAAAAAATAATTTATGAAAGAATGACACTCTACATGCTCCTTTTATTTTAACTTTTCATTACGATAATTTTCAAACATACAGAGAAGTTGACCGTACTGTGTATGTAATGCCAGTGTACTCATCATACTGTTCTATAGCTCATTTATTGTTCAATAATACTTAGAGTTCTGTGTAACTAAATATAGAACATCATCACTTCCAAATAATGCATAATATTCCATTGTATGGATGTGATACTTTATTTAATCAGTGGCCTGTTGATGAGAATTTAGCTTGTTTCTGATTTTGTTCCTGGTAGAAATAATGCTGCTAATATGTCCTTATGATGCATTCTTAAAATTTGCCATCACGGGCTATTCTAACGTGCAGAGTGTAAACGGTTGTGTGTTGTGAATGAACAATGGGAGAAACCAAAGATGCAGCCTGTACTGACCACAACAATGCTGTGAAACCTAGGGAGAGCATTAGTGTCCAAGGATGAACCTGATTCCCCACAGTGGGGTCTTCGCACGGCGTCTTACCTCTCCTGGATCGAGATTCAGGTTTAATCCCAGCGGTCCTCTTATTACCTCATTTGGTGATTGCGGGTGTAATTAGTGTATCATTTACCTATTGCCACAGTAATGTTGCGTCAGAACCACCCCAGAATACAGCTTCAGCAATAGCCATTAGTATCTACGGGACGGCCAGGGGTGCTTACAGTCTCTGCTGGGTTCATTCATGCGCCCCCGGTCAGCTCCACGTACAGTGTGCAGCCTTTTGCAGTACTCTCCCACGTGCGTGATGGCTAGCTGGCTGAGGCCCGTCTAAGGCGGCCTTGGCCAAGAGGATCCAGCTACCCAGGTCTCCAGCATCCTTCCAAGAAGCCAGCCTGCATGTGTCCTCGTACTGCGTGAAGCAGTAGCACAGATCATTATCTTTTTCAGGGGGCTGGAAATGGGCCATACTTCTCCAGTCTCTGTGTCATCCCACCGGCTAAGCTCCAAATGACCAAAGCAAGCCCCACAGCGACACGTCAGAGGCAGTGGGAAGGGACGACAACGTTATGGAGCAGAAGGCGAAGATACAGAGAGGTGTTGATGGAGGCCATTAATACAGTCCATCCTCCAAAGCCATCCGGCAACGTATTTTAAACTGACACTTCTTAGAAGCATTAAACAGTGCCGTTATTTCTTTTTTCTTTTTTTTTTTTTTTTTTAGTGCCGTTATTTCTAAACTGCAGGCATCGTGCCTTTGAAGTATGAAAAACGGGTATCAGATATATTTGTGGGAGAATCCTCACGCTTTTGCGTCATTGAAAAAAATTCTTGTTAAGGGTTATAAAGGTAATTCATAAATGGAAAAGTCTACCTTTATTCTGTCTTAAAAATATTTCTTTTCCAATTTTGGTGTTTTCCCCTGGGATACATTTCAGGAAATAGAATTTTCCCTGGCTATGCATATTTTCCTTTGTTTGATAGTGATCTTGGAATTGGTTTTAAAATCTGGCTCTGAGGACACTGAATCAAGTAAGATATGGAGCTAGAATCCCAAATCAACATCCTTAACTGTTTTTGCATAAGATATGGACGATAGAGGGGCGCCTGGGTGGCTCAGTCGTTAAGCGTCTGCCTTCGGCTCAGGTCATGATCCCGGGGTCCTGGGATCAAGCCCCGCATCGGGCTCCCTGCTCCATGGGAAGCCTGCTTCTCCCTCTCCCACTCCCCCTGCTTGTGTTCCCTCTCTCACTGTGTCTCTCTCTGTCAAATAAATGAATAAAATCTTTAAAAAAAAAAAAAGATATGGACGATAGAGATAGGGTTAGTCCCTGTACCTTTATTGCTGGAACTTTTTCTAAGTTATTAGGTGGCAAATTTAGGCTTTTCCAGAACAGTGGTTATCAACCGCAGATATGTAGCACCCAGGCTTGCGCATGGCAAGAAATTGTTACTAGTAATTATATCTCAAGAAACTTAAAAAAAAAAAAATCAGGTTTATTCCCACAGAGTGCAATATTATATGCCACACCTCTACTTTCTTCTCTGTGGAAAAACAGAATACTGAAATAAAATTTGCGTATGCATATACTTATTAAATGCTCTTCATTATGTATGCATCATAAAATTTTAAGCACTTTCGTTGTTTAAAGGAAACTGTGTATTGTACCAAGTATGCAATTTAAAGGACTTTTCAAAGTAAGTTTGACTATTGTGGAGTCATCTTATGCAGCTGCTCCAAATTATAGATCTGAAAATACAGATTAAATTCTTTAGGAGAAAATATTTAAAACCTTAAAGGATGACTGGATCAGTATGAGTTTGAAGATAGGCCGCATCCTAGAGTGTGATGTCTGCTTTAAAAGTACTTATCCACTAATACAACCCTGTAGATTTTCAATAGGGTAAGGCAACAGTTTTTTGACAGCCCTTCCTATGCTTGGCAGGTTACAATAATGATTTCAGGAATGGCAGAAAGAAAGATCCCATTGTAATTTAGTTCTTTGTTCCATTCTTGGATTTAGTTTATTATTTGTGAACATTTTCAGAGTGCAGGACAGGGCAGGGAGAAAAGGAAGATGTGCGCCACCAGAGTTGATTTAGTGCTTATGATGGGTGTGCAGAGATCTCCAGGACACCTCACTTTTCCTATCAGAAAGCTTCCAACCTCGTTGGGAAAACAGGTCATATGTGTTGGAAAAAATAGTATCTACCAGGCAGTAAGCAAAGCAAGCAAGCAAGCAACCAACCTATTGTATAAGGTATTGTATTATTGAATAAGATGTGCCTCAGACATTAAGTATTGCTTCAAGATCCTATAGGACCTCAGTGTTGAATGAATTAGGAAGTGGAGAGATGACTCTGGGCTGACGTTGTAACTCTCAAAGCAGGGGGCTTGGAAGTGTCTAGAGCACCCCTCAGGGAAAGTGGAAGGGGGCCCACTACTTGCCTTTCTGGGTGGAGACCAGGGATGATAGATGTCTTGCAATACCCAGGACAACCCTGTATAACAAAGAATGTCTTCTTTCTGTGAAGCTTATAAACACCCTACCAAATATCCATGTGGGCAACAGCATGTTTATAATCATTTGAGCCTACAAGTTCTAAACATAAAGTATTTTTTATGGCTCTAATATACACTATATCTTCCAGAAGTAGAAACTCCTAATTGTAAGATAACTTGTATTTAACATTTTTTTTTGGAATTTTCTTAGTGTTGTTCAGCATTTTGAAATTGCTGTTATTGACACAAGTGCTGCAAATCATGACTTCTGGGTTGACAACAAAATACACGCCTCTGTGACTTTGCATTTATAGTTGTTGAACTTACAGTGAATCTACCCATAAATGCGTTTGAAGACTGTTCATTATGACTTCTAGTGTAGCTAGGTCCGAGAATGTGCTTGTTGAAATGTATCTCTCCTTTTATTTCTCCTTTTCTGGAATTTATGTGTATAGATAGGTTGTTTATCTGTGAATTTCACTCAAGATAGTAAAGGGATGTTATAAAATACTGGTTATAGCGAGGGAGTGTTGTTTCTGGTAGGATTACACTGGGTTAGATTTTCCGGGAAAGTAACTATTTGAAGGTAATGAAGGATTTAAGTAAATGAGTGATTCCAGAGTCATTTGGATATTAGATTGTCAATGGCTTAAAGAACTTTATTCTGGAGGTTTTGGGATAAAGGAGTGATTGTGAACACAGCAGTGTGTATCAGGTATTATGGATACATCTAGGAGGAGGTGTCTGGAGAAATTAGGCTGAGGCTGGGCCAGGAGTTCTGGAACTGTGTGAAGGTTGCATAACTAAAGGTCTAAAGAGGGAGTGGACGGAACAGAGAGTGAGGTAAGTTGAGAAGAATTGGTCAGACTTTTGGGGGAATATTCAAGAAAGACAGGTAAAGTGAAGTTCTTTGATTTCTATTTATTTCTTTTGTCCCTCTTTGACTTCATTTAAAAGTGCATAGCAAGTTCTCATCACAAGAACAAAAATTTTATAACTGTGTATGTTGAGAGCTGTTAACTGGATGTATTGTGGTGATCGTTTTGCAATAATACAAATATTTTGATTCATAACATTGTACAACTGAAACTAATATAATTTTGTGTGAATTATACCTCAATGAAAAATAATAAAGTAAAGATAAGTGAAGCAGCTCTTTCTTCAAGGAATGTACCCTCTGTTAGGAAAAAAGATAAAAATAAAAACTTAATGTCATGTGTTAAGTATAATAATAGAAATATGTACAAAGTTTAGTGTGGGATAAGAGTGATTAAAATAATTAGGTAGGGACACCTGGATGGCTCAGTCGGTTAAGCATCTGCCTTTGGCTCAGGTCATGATCCCAGGGTCCTGGAATCGAGTCCTGCCTCGTCAGGCTCCCTGCTTAGCAAGGAGTCTGCTTCTCCCTCTCCCTCTGCCCCTTCCCCCTGTGTGTGCTCTTTCTCGTGCTCTCTCTCTCTCCAGTAAGGAAATAAAATCTTTAAAAAAAATAATTAGTTCAAAGAAAATCTTATCAAGGACACAGTACTTGAGCTGTAACTAAATGGGTGAATGCACGTGAGTTTTCATCTATTTCTCAGAAAAAGAAGAATGACACACAACTTTAGCTTACTCGGGATAGTTTCTCAACCTTATAGTCAAAAGATCAGGCAGTGAGAGCAGGAGAAGATCCCAGTTTTGTGCAGGGTTGCTGAAAGCTGGCTGTGACCCTCCATTGCAGGTGGTGGCCAGGTAGGGCAGTGCCCTCTCTGCACACAGCTTTCTCGCCCCTCAGACCAGGGGTGGTAACTTGCTCCTGCCACTCTGGAGTCTGCATTCTCCCTTGTGGTTTTCCTACCTGCCAACCTTTTTTTTTGGAATTAAAAAAATTTTTTTTTAAATAATCCCTTAATTAAACCCATCTCAAATTATTCAATTTGATTGTGTTATCTGTTTCCTACTTGAAACATTATGGGTACAATGTGTAATTACATACTGAAAAAAAGGCAAAACACAATAAAAATAAGAGGAAAAAGTATTCTAAATTACAAATACAGTATCACAAATAAAAAGAATAGTCAGTACACATAGGGCATGATTATAGTGAGATATAGCATTCTTGGTCAGGGACATATCATATTGACAAAAATAAAGCCATTGAGGTTTGGATCATTATAATAGAAAAAATTGAATTGATAATATATAAAATTTTGAATTTACAGGGGCACCTGGGTGGCTCAGTTGTTGAGTGTCTGCCTTTGGCTCAGGTCGTGGTCCCAGGGTCCTGGGATTGAGCCCCGCATCAGGCTCCCTGCTCAGCAGGAGGACTGCTTCTCCCTCTCCCACTCCCGCTGCTTGTGTTCCCTCTCTCGCTGTGTCTCTCTCTGTCAAATAAATAAATAAAATCTTTAAAAAAAAATTTTTTTTTGAATTTACATATTTATATCCAATGGGGAAAAAAGCACAAAGGACCTTATACTGAACCAAATACAAGAGGGCATTTAATTTATTTATTCACATATTCATTTGTTTAGTAGTGCTTACGTGATTTCTGCTTGGGGACACTCTTCTGTGGTCCTGTTGGACATTTAATGAGCTTTAATGGCATTATCACAAGGCGTATAAGCATTATGGATTTTCATTAAAGGGACACATGAAAACGCTGCTGGAAGGAAACTGTTGTTACTAGAGTGTTTCACTTACCTAGTTTTTATGCTTTGTTTTAAAATCAGCTATTAGGTCATGATCTCAGGGTCCTGAGATCAAGCCCCACGTGGGCTCCGTGCTCAGTGCAGAGTCTCCTTGAGATTCTCTCCCTCTTGCGCATGCTCTCGCGTGCTCTCTCTCAAATGAATAAATAAAATCTGTATGAAAAAATAAAATCACAGCTATATTCTGAGGGCACCTGGTTGGCTCAGTTGGTTAAGCATCTGACTCTTGATTTTGGCTCAGGTCATGATCTCAGGGTCATGAGATCGAGCCCCAGTTGGGCTCTGTGCTTGGTGGGGCGTCTGCTGGAAATTCTCTCTCTCTCTGCTCCTCCCACCACTTGCACTCTCTCTCTCTCAAAAATAAGTAAAATCTTAAAAAATCAAATCAAATCAAAGCTGTATTCTTAACGTGGAGCTTTTAGTGGCCTATGCGAGTCTCTGGTGTCTTTGAACTCAGTATGTGATTTCGTGGAAACAGTTACCTGTTCTGATGCTGGCAGACCTTCTCTAGCTTTTTTTTTTTTTTTTAAAGATTTTATTTATTTATTTGACAGAGAGACACAGCGAGAGAGGGAGCACAAGCAGGGGGAGTAGGAGAGGGAGAAGCAGGCTTCCCACCGAGCAGGGAGCCCGATGTGGGGCTCGATCTCAGGTCCCTGGGATCATGACCTGAGCCGAAGGCAGACGCTTAACGTCTGGGCCACCCAGGCGCCCCAGACCTTCTCTAGCTTTACAGCTCAGGGAGTGTCTCTGTCTGTCTTTGCCTTATGGAAAGGTAAATAATATTTTGAGGAGGGTAAAGTTTTAGACTCTGTCTGCATTCCCTAGATCAGCTCTTCTCCAACAGAAAAGTAATATGAGCCACAGATGTAATTTGAAGTTTTCTAGTAACCACATTACCAAAAAAAAATAAGGTGAAATTAATTTTAACAGTGTGTTTCATCTAACTCAATATATCCAAAATATCATTTCAGCATGTAATCAATATTTTAAAATTATTGAGAGATTTTACTCTTTTTCATGCAGTCTTCAAAATCAAGTGTGGTTTACATTTCTAGCACTCAATGTGGATGCCGAATTTTCATTAGAAATACTTGATCTCTATTTAGATTTCATAAAATGTGTAGTTGAAAAAATAGATTCACCTACCGAAGAAGTTCCCCTAACGAGTCAAGTATCAGTTTATAAATTTAGATTTATTTCTTATATACATTTAGATTTAAATTAATTATAATGAAATAAAATGAGAAATTCCGTTCCTTAGTTGCACTAGTCATCTTTCACATGTTAGTAGCTCCAGTTGCCCCTAGTGGCTACCATATTGGACCGCATGGCTACAGATTATTATGATTATTATTATTTTTAAGATTTATTGATTTATTTGAGAGAGAGCGAGCGAGCATGGGTGTGTGGCAGGGAGGGGCAGAAGGAGAGGGAGAGAGGGAACTCAAGGAGATTCCCCACAGAGTGGAGAGCCCAACTCTGGGCTCGACATCACAACCCTGAGATCACGACCTGAGCAGAATGAAGAGTCCGTCGCTTAACTGCCTGAGCACCCAGGTGCCTCAGCTACAGATTATTCTTCAAACCATACCTGACTGCTTTTGTATTTTCAGGTTACTTTTTATGCAGAAGTAGTCCATGCCACAAAGTCCTTAGAAACTTTTTACCAGATTAGGTTTATTCATCAAGGAGATAAATGCCTAGGGAAAAATAGCTCTGCATGTTTGTGCTTTACTCCTTGCACATGGTAGGTGTTCAATAAATGTTTACCTAGCCAAATCCTGTTTAGTCCTCAAATTGCAATTTAAATTGCTCTTTCTCCAGGAAGTAAGTGTATCCTGACTCTCCTTCATTGCTTCATTCCATTTTCTCAGAGAACTGAGTTCTTTTCCTCCAGGTTATATACCCGTATACATTGATAAGCATAATTTTGTGATTAATGTCCATCTCCCTGACTAGTCTGTCTGCAAGTTCCACGAGAAGGGGGAATGTGTTTTTGTTCACTGAAGTATCCCCTGTTCTAGCGTTACCCATGGTACGTATGGAATAAATATTGGTCAGATAATAATAGCACAGGACCATTTAAAATAGGAAGTGATGAGCAGAATGTCAATTCATAACTTCAGAGAAGTTGGAGTTTCTTTCGTGTTGGGGAGAAGGAATTTTTTTTAAAGAGTAGATGCACTGAAAACTTAGATTCTTGGTGTTTGCTTAAGCCTTTTTACTCCTGTAAGGATGCCTCTTCTTAGCTTTCTCTCTGTTCATTAACATTCATTGTCTCGAAATAGCTATCATGTCACATCTGTCTCTGCTTATAACTTAAGGTACGCTGAAGACAAAAACTTACAAAAAAAAGAAAATTGAATTGTAAAATACTTTTCAGGAGCTGAGAAGGGTATAGGGCAAAAGCAAAGGTGAATAGAGGAAGCATCTTTTGCTGTTTCAGGACAATTTAAAATAAACCCACCCTTTTAATTATAGCAGAGTAATGAGCCTTACCCACAATGTGTGGAAATATAATTAAAAATGTATTGTGGGTCAGTAGACCAAGTTGTCAGGTCATTATCTGAATCATAAAGTTGGGTGTAATGCCCATTAAAGGTTACTAGTTTGGAAAGGTTAGAATAGAATTTAGTCTCCACAGATACAAAGTTATACAATTTGAATAATGCTTTAGAAAACTGCCAACATTTGACTTTTTAAGGAAAAACTCCTCACGTAACTGTAATAAACAGACAGAAATGTGCGCGTGAGGGTGCAGCTTGATGAATTTCCGTATCCAGTGCCATCATGACATCCCAGAGTCTACCCTCTTGCTGCTCCCCCTTTCCTGCCCTCCAGGGTAAACCACTGTCTTGACACAGATAAGTTTTTCCTGTTTTCGTACTTTATGTAAGTGGAATCGTACAGTATCCGCATGTGAATTATTATAATAGATTATCATTCTAAGTGACATTCCTGATAGCAATTCATTGAAAACACGGTCTGTTTTCAGTTTTCCTTATTATGTATCTAATTTGGTAAACTGGCAGTTTACGACTGTGTCTGGTTCTTTATTATTCTTTTAAGAAATTTTCCGTGTAGATGTATGTATTTATGTGTGTGTGTGAACTTATATGCATGTATACAGGTATATGCTTTTAAAAATTTTACTCAGATTCGATTTTGCCCTGTTGTGCATGTTATTCACCTCTTAGTTATGTCTTAAAGCCCTCTTCATATTAGCTCATGTAGATCCACTTTGTTTTTCCTAGTGAGTCATTGTTATTTAAATTTGCATTTTCTTTAGTTTTGAGTGAGGTTAGTTATTTATATGTTTCTTAGACATTTGCATTTCTCTTGGGACCTGTCCTGTCCTTTGCTCATTTTCCTACAGGCTTGTTCATATTTTTCTTAATAACTTCAAGGAAATTCTTAATAACTTCAAGGAAATTCTTAATAACGTCAAGGAGCTCTTTCTATATAAATGAAGTTAGCCCTTTTATGTCATTGTAGTGTTAATTTTTTTTTCAGTTTGTTTTTTTGTCTTTACTGTGTTTATAGTCATTTTGTATTCCCAGACAGAATGTTTACATTTTTATGTGGTGAAATGTACCAGTTTTTTCCTTACCGCCTTCTGAAATGTGTGTTTTTAATGAGAAAAAGCATTGGAAAGTTGAGACACATAGATAAATAGACAGACAGACAGCAAGATAGATAGATAGATAACTGCAGCCTGGAATGGAAAAAAAAAAAAATCTCAAGAAATGTTTGTGGGAAATGTGGTTAAGCGGAAATTCAAATTTCAATCAAATGTGTTGTGACCAACTATAAATAAACAAAAATTTGACTTTAACGTTTTTGACAGCTTTTGGAAGAATTGTCAACGCTATGCTTTTTTTTTTCTTTTATGCTTTGTTATTCAGGGTTCTAATTTCTCCAATGATCCCTCTTTTCAGATTTCAAATTATAACCTAGTTCCTGCACCACTACTGGCGACCCCGTGACCCATGTCCGAAGTACTTCCAGGTCAGACACACTTTCGCATGTTTCATTGCAGAGAAGCGGTTGAATATTACAACTTGAACAAATAGATATGCTGGATGATTGTTTTGATGTTGAACATGGTTTGCTAAAATGACATGTTTTTGCTTTTTCTTGTTCACTTAATGTAGGAAAGTAGATCGTTAAAGTAAGATAGAAGAATCCACTGGACTTACCTGTATTTGCGTAATAATTGCATGACTCTAGTAACAGCATAATGATAGCATAATGTAAAAATATTTTAGTTGATTATAACAGGAAACTAAAGCTATGTCAAGTTTTGCCATCTAGCATTGCATATGGCAGCCTGTGAACACTTACGTATGAACAATGAGGTGTCGGTGGTACGTCTCCATAAACAGCATCTTAGCCATTGTTGGGTTTGTCTAGAGTAGAACTCCCCAATTCAGTATTCTCCCCGATCTAGTGCTGATTATATTCAGGCCTTAAGGAACCAGCTTAATTTTATTGTATATCCTTTCTTTGTGTCATGGTGGATGCTAGTCTATACACGATGTGGTGTGGAATTTACTTCTTCGCCTCACAGTAATATAATAAGGAAGAAGTAATTGCGTTAACATTTTAAATTAAACAGAGGATAGGACTGCAAGTGAAAGATGAATCTGGTGGAATCTGTATTTGTTAGGATACAAACCACGCAGCAAATTCTGAGTTTTTAAGTAAGTAGGTTTAAGCCATGGACAAACAGGTATTAAAGTCTCTCAGTTCTGTAATTAAACTCTGGAAGTACATCCAAGCTGTTTTCCCCTTTATAGAATACTGCATGTTCTGTTTCAACAGAAAACTAAATAAAACATAAGAGAATAAACACTAAGCTCAGTAGAGATATATGAACCACAGGTAATACCTTTTTTATTCAAAACAGCCAAAAACAATGTGACAAGCCTAAATTCACACAGGAAAATTAGGAACTTAGAGCCGATTCTTAGAGGCCATCTGATCACGCTGTGATAATTTAGGGGCAGGGAATAGATTTTCTTTGTAAGTACATATTTGAAAAGGCATATTAATTTTGGTAAATCAAGGCAAATACATGTGTCCTTTTAAAAAACTCAGTTTAAATTGTTGAGAATGATTCCTTTTAGGAATTCTTTAGCATTTAAAATTTTTTATTCCATGGCAAGATAGGCTCTGGATAGAAACTTAAGAACAAAGCTGGCAAGTATATAAAATGTGTTTTCCTCTAAATGGAAGTGAACTAATCAAATAACTTCTAGGAATTTCTTACTGTCACTTATATTTTATTGTGCTAATGTATTCCTTCTTCCTAATAGTACTCAAATTGCTTTTATTCACTGGTAGTTATATAAGAGATAATGACACCGTTATCCAGCAGGGTTTTTCAGTGACAGCTACTACTATTGTGTATTGGTATAGGATGTGACACGTTTTACAAGGAAAGCAGGATTCTTATTTCAGTGGAGTGTATAGTCCAATCATTTTTTACTTGAAAATTCGGGTAGCGGCTAGTGCAGGAAAGTCTGGACTGGTAACTGAGATCAGGTAGCCTTCTGTCCCATTTCCCGACTCTTGGGAGCTGTGACTAGAGGGAGCCTTTTAAAAAACAAACATACCCCAGAACATACACCATTATTTGCCTGGAAGATTCCTCTTGAACCTTCAAGATTCAACTCAGGAGTCCCTTCCAAGCAGGTCTTAGCCCGTGACATAGTCTAATAGTTCCCTATTTCAAGGATTTTGCCATTGTTTTATATTCCCTGTTGGAATTGACTTGAGGCCCAGCTTGTCAGTTACTCAAGAAAACCTGTCATTCATTACTTGATCGCTCACCTGCTTTTTCTCACCTAAACCAGTATTCTCAAGCTTGATCATTGACCATATTCATCAGACTTGGTCATAAAAATCTAGAGCTGTATTTAAAACATACATTAATCTTCCAAAGATGTTAAGTCTCTTCTAAACGATGAAAATGGCCTAGAAATTGAGTGGAGAAAATATCCTTGGGATAAGCATATACTGTCCCAAGGTGACTGCTTTGAAGGTCTTCATTCTTATTTGAATATACAAATTCTGACTTGGGTTTCCAAAACAGCTAATCTTCACATTTGCCAGGGGTGATTTTGGAATGCCAGGTTCCCTCATCTGGCGTGCCTTTCTCATCCTGGGCTGCCGGTGGACTCCTGCCTACCCTTCAAGACCCAGCTCAGCTGTGCTTTTTCAGGGGTGCTTCTCTAAACCTCTTTCCTCATCCCAAATGCCTTTTTCTCATAAGACTCTCTGCCTACTTGAGCCATGGTGAGTTTGTTTAATAACTGTTCTTCTCATTACTCACTCTGACAGTTTCTTGAAGAAAAGTATCTGGTACATCTCTCTTGAGTCTCCGCAGCTCCCCTTGGGATGTTTAACAAAGCCTATCCTCAGGCAATTAAGTTGAGTGGGCATGGGAAACCCTTAGGTGGGTGAGACCTAGCTGTTGAAATCACCCTCTTCCCCTAAAGCCTGGGGAAGTTGCCCTGTGAATCAGCTGTGTGAAGCTGCTCTCCTCTGGCTTTAGAAACTTCTAAGGTTAGGGGTGCCTGGGTGGCTCAGTTGGATGAGCGTCTGATTCTTGGTTTCAGCTCAGGTCATGATCTCAGGAGGTCATGATCTCAGGGTCCTGGGATCGAGCCCCACGGCCGGCTCCGTGCTCAGCAGGGAGTCTGTTTGAGGATTCTTTCTCCCTCTCTCCCTCTGCCCCTACCCCCCCCGCTTACATGCAAGCGTGCTCTTTCTCTCTCTCTAAAATAAATAAATAAATCTTAAAAAAAAAAAAAAGAAAGAAAGAAACTTCCAAATCCCGTGATCTATCTGCCTCAGTGACCTATAACCTTTGCCTCTTTTGTTCAGAGAGAAGTTCTTATCATTTTCGCCACATTGAGGGTTTACTTTCAAGAGTAATTTCAGGAAACCAGCCTTATTTTGCCTCTCCTTCCTAAAAGAAAAAAAAAATAGGAGTTATTTCATTTCCTTAATACTTTGAGGTCTAGTTCAAAAGGCAACATTCCTCAGGGTAGAAGTTTGGCTGTTAACTCCTCAGTGGAAATAAAACTGTGTAGCAGAAAAATGAAAGTAAAGAAACTGTGAAGTTTCCCTGATGAACAGGGCAAACATGGAGCTTCCCTGGGCCATTTGTCAATTTCCAATTTTATCAGCGTGTCGTGGGAGCACACGGAGAGCAGCAGGTTATGGAGAGAAGAGTTTCTGACAAAATTGACAGATTTTTCCTGACAAAATCTGACAAAAATCTGACAAAAATTTTTCTTGGACAGATGCCTAGAGGTCTCAGAAAAGAGAAACTGAGGGGGCAGGTTTAACTACAGGTTCCAGCATAGGTTTATATTAGGATGTCATCCGAATTACGGGGTCACATCTCTGTGCTGGGATCTTTGTGACTCTGGGTTCCTGGAAAGCTTTGTTAGCCATGGAATTTAAGGAATCCTGGCTTCATTTTGTTTAGGACTCATAAAAAGTACTCCATTTATTAACAAAGCTTTTTTTTTTTCAGTTGCTAAAAGGAGAAAACTCTTAAACACATACAAAAAATCAATTGACTTTAATACCCAAGAAGTCTAGGGGTATCACGTTTCAGGTGTGGCTTGTTTTAGGGATTCCAACAACGTCATTAGAGCTTCCTCCTCTCTCTCTGTCTCATGGATCTACTTGCTCATAGGTCCATGCTAACTCAGGTTGCCTCTTGTTGGTGACCCTTCAGAGTTCTAGGCTTATATCTTCTAGTTCAAGAAAAAGAAAAAAGAGAGCATCCCTTTTCGGATCATTCCGGCAACAGTCTTAGGACTGGCTTTGTGTGGGTCGCATGCTTTTCCTTGAGCTGGTCACCATAGCCATGGGGATTTGCTACTGACTGGCTGGGCCTGGGCCATGTCTTCCACAAATTAAGAGGCAGTGTCATCTCTGCCTGAAACACTTGGGCTTGAACCCCTAGAATGTAAGCTGCGCAAGAGTAGGTATTTTTATTTTGTCAGTTTTGTTCACTGCTATAATCTTAGCAGTTAGAACCATATCTTTTCCATGGTTGTGCATACCAGAGACTCTGTTGAATGAAGGAATGAGAGTGTAGAAAGTTTGATTCCCCAAGAAAAATGGTGGGGCTGTGAGCTTTATGATATGTAAATTATATCTCAATAAAACTATCCTAAAAAATGAATAAAACAGTCACCAACCTTAAGGAACTTACGATTTAGAAGGGGAGATAGACATCTCAGTTGATATTTATGGTATAGTATAGAAGTGCCGATGTGAACAACCTGCTACGTACCTAGCGTGGAGGAGGGGGCAGCCATCATTGTGTATAGGAATCAGAGGAAGGCTAAAGGAGCTGGGTTTTGAAGCATTTATAGGAGTTTTCAGGCAGGGTATATAGGGTGGGGGGGGAGTAGAGGAGATGAGGGCAAAGGACATTCCTAGGCAGAGGAGACAAACTTGTGCAGGGGGAAAAGAGTCGAGAGGGCATTGTCAGGAAAGTTGATTGTAGCTGCGATGTAGAGAACATGGGGGGGTGAGGGGGTGCAGTGATGGGAGATGTGACTGGAGGGGTTGACTGAGATTAGCATAGGGGAATTTGAAGTGGTTGTAGAGTGAGCTGAATTTGAATACCAGGGGGCCAGTAGATGGTTTTAAGCAGGAGAGCTACATGATCAGTTTGTTTTTAGAATGATACAGGGCAAAATGTGTCAGGCTAGACTGCAGAGCCGTTATGCTTGTAGATTTAGAAAGAAACAGTAAGTGATGCGGGCCTGAAAGCAGGCGTGGAGGAGGTGGAAAGGGGAAATGCGATTTACTGGAGGAATACTTCAAGGAAAATTAAGAGAATTCAGTAGGATAAGAAACTCACGAAGGGCTATTCCGATACCTTTAGTCTGGGAAATGTAGGCTGGCAATGCCATGAATTCTCACGTAGGGTCTAGCCCACGTGTCAATGGATTTAACTCCCTCCATCCCCCCAATTTATAGGGAGTATTAGACCAAGTGGTCTTTGATCTCGAATCTGTAGTAAGATCATGGGAGGCAAAGATAAATGGAAGTGGCTTGGAAGCACCAACTTCTGAGTCTCAATATAGTACTAGTATCAGGAAAAGCAGGCTAAAAAGTCTTACGTGGAGAATAGTGAAAGCAAAAGCTGGGTGAGGGGGAGTGGTCCCCGGGCAGAAGAGGAAGATAGTCATCCTTTCATTTTTATATCCCTAGAGCGTTAGTTTTCCTCCATAATTTTTAGTATTTACATTATTGTTGCGTTGCTCTTTCCCAGCATATGTAATTCTCTTCTGTTGATTGTTACTAATGATGCCGGTGGCAAATATGAGGAAGGGAGGAAACAGAGGAAGGCCCGGAATTAGGTGCTGGGGGCACGGTGGTGACAGGAGCTTTGGGCCGTGTGTACCAGAGCCTCTGCTCAGCCTGGAAAACTTGGAGCTGGTAGGATGACAGCTGATGAGAAATCAGGTCTGGTAGAGAAGTATACCAGTCTGTTCTGGGTCACGACACATGTACTTTTGACTCTAAATAGCCTTTTCTTCTTTAGGGAGTTATGGCAGAATTGAACAAGAACTTTCTTGAGCCGAGACCGAGGAGTAAAATAAATCGGTCTGGATAGTCTCTTGAAAGATTTTAGTTTAAGTCCTGCACAGATGCTACCTGGGATAAAAGCCTGAGAAAAGCTAGACTTTTAACGTAAACATTTCTTGAGATGTTAACAAAACACTGGTGGTTTTTTTTTTTTTTTCACTGTATTCAATGATTTATTCTACAAACGTGCATTGAGTACCTACTGTGTGCTGTGCTTCTGTTCTGGTCACTGGAGGTCACAGTCTAATGGGAAACTTCAACAGGGCAAAAATAACACAATGGGAATGATGCTGTCATAGAGATAAGTGTAGGGAGGTTTGGGAGTGTAGAAGAAGGAGCCCTGGAATCCGCCTGGAGGGGCAAGAAGACTGTTCACAACTATGTGATACCTACCTTGAATCTTAAGGGTGAAATAGAAATTTGCCAGATAGGAGGGAAGGATGCCGAAGATGTGCGCAAAGATAAGGAACGGGGGGACGGGCATGATCAGAGCGTCCCAAGTGCCTCTGAAATCATTACCTGGTTCTAGTGGTTCTCAGCCTTGGCCACGCATTGGAATCACCCTTACGGGGCCCAATCCCAGGCTGACTGAATCAGAATCTTTGGGGGTGTCGTTAGGAGTGGGTCTTAGCCTTCTGTACTTTTTTTTTAAAGCTCCCCAAGGGATTCATGCAGCTGGGGTTGAAAACATTTCCTTGTTCCTGTAACACCTGTTCCTTGACCTTTTGGAGCCCTCCGATCCCTTGGCCTTTTCCTCCCAGCTCTCCATCCCCTTCCCGGCTCCATTCCCTGCCCTCCCCAGGCCATACCCAGAATGCATTCCTCATTTGTTCACTTCCCCACATCCGACACCTTAATCCTGTCCCCCTCTGTGACTGTGTCTTTCTTTCCCCCTCCCATTCAGTAGGTTGCCTTTTCATTTTGTGGATGGTGTCCTTTGCTGTGCAGAAGATTTTTTGGGTCGATGTAGTCCTGCTTGTTTATTTTTGCTTTTGTTGCCTTTACTTTTGGTGTCAAATCCAAAAAACCATTGTCAAGACCCATATCAAGGGGCTTACTGCCGGTGTTTTCTCCTAGGAATCTTACGGTTTCAAGTCTTATGTTCAAGTCTTTAATCCATTTAGAGTTAGTGCTTGTGTGTGGGACAAGGACCGGGTCCGCTTTCATTTCTTGGCATGTGGCTGTCCCGTTTTCCCAGCACCCTTCAGTGAAGAGACTGTCCTTTCTCAGTTGTATATTCTTGGCTCCTTTGTCATGAGTTAATTGGCCATACATGCATGGGTTTATTTCTGGGCTCTCTAGTCTGTTCCATTGATCTGTGTGTCTGTTCTTATGCCATCAAACTTCACATTTCTTTTAGAAAAAGTCGCCAACTCTGTGTTTCTCCCACGTGACTATTTCTGGACTTTGTTCCTCTCCTTATGTTCCCCTAGCCTGCTTCCCCTCAGGGGAAGACTTTCCTTTCACAGAGAAAATTGAGGCTGTCAGTTCTGCTTTCCCTCGGCTTGGTGTCACCGCGGGGGTGTATGTGCCTGTCCCCACCCATCCGCCCTCTCCTTCCTTCCCTCCTGAAGAAGTAGCCCTTGTCTTGGGCAAGGCTGACCCTCTCATGTCTGCTGTGGTCCCTCCTCTCATCACCTGGATTCTCCCTTATTCGTCTGTCCCTCTTTTGTGTTTCCATTTGTCCCTTCTCTATTGCCCTCTGTGTTTCCAGCTTATAAGCAATTAAACATCACGAAGACTCTATTCTTTAAAAAACAAAAATGCCTTCCTATGACCCCAAATCATCCTCCAGCTTCTCCTCTCTCCCCCCCACTTTGTTTTTTAGTGAAGTTCCTTGAAGGTCACTCGCTGCCCACCTCTGCCATTCTCCCAAAGCTGTTAGGGACAGAAGCTGTCCATGTTCTTATAATCAGCCAGTGCTGCTTAATGGAGGCCTTGTCTTCATGCCCTGGTCAGGAGATCAATGACTAGAGTCAGCACGATGGCAGTGAGAAGGAAAGATTCCCCACTCCCCCGCCATACCTAAGTCTCTCATGCCCACCTTGTTCTTTCCGTACTGCCTTGATTGGACGATTTATGGTAGCTTTCCAGGTGGTCTCCATGCCTGTGTTTGCCTTCTCTTTGATCAATGTCAGAGTCAGACACTAACACCAAATGGAAGGGCATGAAGATGGGGCTAGCCTGCCTCTTTGCTTAGGTAGACCCTCTGTCTACCTCATTCTGCTCTTTCCCTGGTGACCACTGATATTTTAATTGCCTCATTTATGTTGCTTCTTTAATGCCTTTTCACCAGGGTCATCTTGGAGAACATGCTGGAGGAAAGTTGCCCTTTCCCTCCACCACATAAAGGAATACAACACACACACCAGCGCACATCCTCTCCCTCTCTCTCTCTCTCTCTCTCTCTGTCTCTCTCTCTTCCTCTCCCTCCCTCTCTCTCTGTGTTTCTCTTCAGCCTCAGATTCATCCTTCATGCTACTGAAGTGCTTAATCTTCTTCTCTGCCTCCGGGTCAAGTCCAAACCCTTGGAGCATGTCTTGTAGGACTCTGCCTGACTCTTCCTCCCCTTTACCACATTTCCTTTTATGTTTTGATTTGCTAAGACTCCCCAAATGCTGGTCCACCATCTTACCTTCAGATCCTCTCCAGACTGAGGTGGGAAGACCACTTACTTCTTTGCAGCTCCCCCAACTCCCATCCTGGTTGATTTTTATCACATTATTGTGTATTTGTCTTCAACAAGACTGAAAGCACTTAGCAGGTTGGATCTTGTGTGTCTTGGTTTCCCGATTCCCAGCATGGTGCCTGGCAAGAAGAAAGTGCTCAATAAATGTGGTGGCCTGAGGTATGGTGATCAGAGACAAAAGTGTGTGAGGAAGGAAGGAACTGTAAAATAGTATTAATCCCTAACAGTATGCCAGCCATTAGGTTAAATACTTGACAGCCATCTCTCTTAGTTTTTGACAAAACTCAGTGAGGTGAAGTTACTATTACTATCATGATTTTACAGGAAAGAGATGGAGAGTTTAATTAACTTATCTGTTATATCAAAGAATTTGGACTTATTCTGAAGCTTTTAGACTCCAAAGAAAACAGCCAAATAAAAGATTTAAAGACACATTGTAAGATTTTCTTTGCTTTAAAAAAGAAACACAAACCTCCTTTCTCTTACACTGAGGAATTTTTTCCCCTATTATTAAACCCCTCTGGACCCAACGTCTTTATCCCATCTTGTTAGTCTGTTTACTTTCTCTGTGTCCATACAACAGGACCGTTTCTATCACTTGGAGCAAATCAGGTGGTAAATTTGGGGGCCCTGGCAGGCAACCCTGTGCTCTGTCCCTTGGTTGTAAAGGGATGAGGGTTGCTTACATTTATTGTTACGTACTATACTAAACTCTCTGCATGCATTTCTCATTTTAATCCTCACAACAACCAGGTGCTATTAATGTCCCCATTTTTCAGAAAAGGACGCTGAAGGTCTCGTGTCCTAGATCACTGAGCTAGTAAGTAGCCTTGTCTCCCTAGCCCTGAGTTCTCTGTTCTTATCCTCACAGGCACTGCCTCCCACTTTCAGGGGCCTCCTTCTTTGAAGCCTTGGTCTTTCTAGGAATTTGCAACTTCTGCCTACTTCTTTTGACCCCAGATGACCGCCTAGCTGATAGTTAACTCCTAGAGACAACCGTGTACTTCATAGCATTAACTTGGCTGCCTGAGTTCTAGATGTGAACCTTTGATTTTGCTCTCAGATGATACCATCATTTAATATCTAAAACACACTCAAACTATGTTCAGGCTTTGATCTACAAAAACAGCACAAACAGACCTGTTTTGTACAGGATGGTCCTGTTGTTCTAATGTAACTCGCCCAAACCTCCCCTTCGTGTTTTCTAGCACACAGAAGAGTTACAAAGGACATAGGGAGGACAGTGGGATCCAGAAGGCTAATGAGAACATGGCTAAAGTTTTTATCTGTCACACCTAGGATATAAAAGCTATTTAATCACCTAGAAATTTTGATAGTATTCTTTCTGAAAATGTTTATGGTTATGAACAAAGTAAATAAAACTTTCTCCCTAATAACATTGCTAGAATATAGTACCTGACATCATAAAATAGCCTCATAGAAATTTTTCTGTGATGTCTTTAAAAAAGCCAAAGATTTCCTACTTTCTCATAGTAATGTCATTCTGAATAACCAAGAGTTTTCTCTTGTGTGCCCATGTTATAGATAAGTGTCGCAGGGAAAACTTCATGTGGGTTCAAGGTGAGCCCTTTCATATCAAGTGCCACTCTTGAGTGAGGGTGAATTCTAAATTGGAATACATGAAAATGGTAGTAAAGTTAGAACAGTATAATTTTTAAAAATTTAGTCATCACGGGGCACCTGGGTGTCTCAGTCATTAATCGTCTGCCTTCGGCTCAGGTCATGATCCCACGGTCCTGGGATCGAGCCCCGCATCGGACTCCCTGCTCAGCGGGAAGCCTGCTTCTCCCTCTCCCACTCCCTCTGCTTGTGTTCCCTCTCTCACTGTCTCTCTCTCTCTCTGTCAAATAAATAAATAAATAAATAAAATCTTAAAAAAATAAATAAAAAATTTAGTCATCAGAGTATTATTTAAAAGGGAGAAACAAACTAGATTCTCTTTTCCTATAAAATGAAGCCCAGGTGCTTAGCTGTGTTGCTGGGTAAGCAGGAGTCCTGATAAATAACACTTCTGTAAGAATGGGGTCCGAGGTTTAACCACTTCAGGTTACAGCCCTTAACTATCTCTGTAGGCCACATGGTCATTGCGTTATAAATGTGGGCACTGCCTACAGCATATGTTGCCGACCTTTCTAGAAGCACACAGACTCCAGGATGAGTGGGTGACTCTTTCCTAAAGTAGGTGATTCTGAGTATTTGATGATAGAAAGGAATACCTCTAAGCTCCCAAAAGGAAGATCATTCTTACCTTCCTCTGCTGGGGAAGGTCCCTGTTTTGCCTGGGGGTGGAAGAGGGAGTTGTCACAATACAATTTTAGGAATGTTAGGAGCTGTGCTTTGGTTCATTTGCTGGTGTAAACTCACTGAAGTCTCTGTGGAGGGCAAAGGATCAGATAAGAAAGGGGTCATTCTTCATAGACTGAGAAATGTGAAACCTTAGGAATTCTTGTTGATGAATTTTATTCCCTTCTAGTCTGAGTAACCTTTCTTTCCTCCTAGCAAGAGACACATGGAATAAATCATTGATGGTATGAACAATATTTGAGATAAATGCAACTGTCAGGTGGTTTCCTAGGAGTCCTGTAAGGGCACATGAGGACTGCGAACAGCTGAGTCTGTATTTTAATTCAGTGGAATGTATTCAGACTCTTATGGGGGCTCTAACACGGCAGTAGCCAAGGGCTCAAGGCTGCATTATTAGTAATAGTTTTGTGTGTGTGTGTGTGTATGTACATTCTCGAGTAACTGAGCCATTTCTCCAAAATGTCTGTTTCGTACAAATACTAAGCCCAGGTCAAAAATGTTCACAAAATTATTAGCAAACTCTAATGGAGATTTGGCTTTTCCAGGCATTCGGAACGCAATTTCCAAACATGGTTGAGAAAAATGACCTTGGATGTATGGTGCATCAATGAACAGTGACCTTTTAGGTTAATTAAGAAAGCTGGAGCCCCAGAGGATTTTTGAGCAACTTTTTTTGTTGCCCAAAGGAACTGCAGAATAGAATTGTGGTGTGAATGTGTAGAAAGGGGGTGATTTTCAAGGTTGTGAATAATGACCAGAAGAAAAATGCTTTTATATGAATGCAAAAGGGAGATGCTAAATAAACTTTGGACCCTTAGACCTCTTAGCTTTTCTATAAATTGGCTTTTGTGTATCCACATTAAGCCTTTTATTTGTTCCTATTTAATTTATGAATAAAGAGGAAAATGGGTCAGTTCTATAAGAATGCATGCAATGGAGGGGCGCCTGGGTGGCTCGGTCATTAAGTGTCTGCCTTTGGCTCAGGTCATGGTACCAGAGTCCTGGGATCGAGCCCCATCATGGGGCTCCCTGCTCCGCAGGAAGCCTGCTTCTCCCTCTCCCACTCCCCCTGCTTGTGTTCCTCTCTGGCTCTGTCTCTCTCTGTCAAATAAATAAATAAAATCTTAAAAAAAAAAAAAAAAGAATGTATGCAATGGAAGCATTAACTCTTCCAATTTTTTTGTATAAAAATGTTGGCTCACTGTATGCCAAGCAGTTTAATCATGTCAGGCAGCTAACGACGAGTTTCTTTGTTTCCAGCTGACGCGGGTGTAGACACCGTGGCAGGGTTTATGGCCAGCAGCGGAGCCACAGACATCACGAATCGAAACAGCCCGGCCACACCACCAAATACCCTTCATCTCCGTTCCTCCCATAATGAACTGTTGAATGCGGAGATAAAACACACCGAAACCAAGAACAGCACGCCCCCCCAAATGCAGGAAAAAATATGCACTAACTAACATCCAGGTGGCGATGGGCCTCTCTGATCCAGCTGCACAGCCCCTGCTGGGAAACGGCTCTGCCAACATCAAGCTGGTGAAAAATGGGGAGAACCAGCTCCGGAAGGCTGCAGAACAAGGACAGCAGGACCCCAACAAAAATGTCAGCCCCACGGCGGTCATCAACATAACTTCTGAGAAGTTAGAGGGCAAAGAGCCCCACCCGTGTGATTCCTCAGGCTGTGAAATTTTACCCTCCCAACCACGGAGAACCAAGAGCTTCCTAAATTACTATGCAGACCTGGAAACCTCAACCAGAGACCTAGAGCAGAACTCGGGCAACCAGCACGGGGTTGTGGAAGAGAAGTCCCAGCTGGGCCAGGGCCTGGCTTCCACCATCATTGGGAATGGCGAGGTGCTGCCACAGAAACCAAACAAAGCCCAGTTCAGCCCTGAAGATGGCCAAGTGGCCACAGTGTCATCCAGCCCAGAGACCAAGAAGGATCATCCTAAAACGGGGGCCAAAACTGATTGTGCGCTACACCGGATCCAGAACCTGGCACCGAGCGATGAGGAGTCCAGCTGGACAACACTGTCCCAAGACAGTGCCTCACCCAGTTCCCCGGATGAAACAGGTACCCCCGGGAAAGGGTGTAGACTCATGTGGCACTTCCTTTGGGTGTGTTCAGTTATTGATGGAATCAATCTCTAGCCCGACCAAAAAAGTCCATTTGTGGGCAGAGAAGAACATTAAGCCTCTTGGGGTAAAATTAGGCAGTTTGTGTGGAAAATAGATTTCTCAGTGGTTTCATTTTGGTTCTTACATCAGTTGCTTGTCCTGGTGGGCAGTTTTGTCAAACAAATGGGTCCTTGGTGTTAAGTACAGTAAAACATCATCTGTTTAGAAATTACAATGCCAGTGCTTAAGTGAACTATTTCAATATACTATCTAGAAATACTGGGTTTTGTTCAGCAAAATAAGAAAAGAAATACAGTTGCAGGGGTCAGCATATAGCTTGATTAAAAGAACCAACTATTTTAAATTTCTCGGAACGGATTTATGCTCAAACTAATGAAAAGTTAGAAGTTTACAAAGTTTAAAAGTCTACTTATTATAGACATTTCCCTTTGACCTTTACTGGGGAACATGTTATTAGCCTTGTTCATATGATATTTGAAAGTAAGAAAACGGTGTGTTTGTTTTTTTCTTTTAATATATTCAGAAGTTCAGGATTTTAACTAGTCTAATTGAGACCAGTCTTTCTTGACCTTGTCTATCTCTGTATCATCTTCAGATTTGTCAGAGGAATCACAGTTCGGACAGAAATGAACAGGGTTCTAAAAGCCAGCTACTTTCAATTGCATCTTCTCATAGCTTCCCCAGTATACTGATGATAAGATTAAAACACGCGGAGCACTTGGTTGTATCTAAATTCAGTGTAAGCAAGCACTCACAAAGGCTTATTTCTCTAACGTAACCCAGTAACCCAGCTCCTACCATAGTGGGTTCCAAGACCCTGTTAATGTGCTGTAAATATAACAGCACCACCATGGAAGGAAATAACATTTCTGCAACCTATAAGGCGGAGAAATTACAAGGGCTTTAGATAAGGAAAAGAGAAGGAGAAAGTGAAGACATTAACTTTTTAAAAAAAAACGAAACAGTGTTTTTGAAGTGCCCTTTAAAATCGCGTTACTTTAGCTGATGGACTTCATCAGCCCGCTGTAGCTGGAGATGGCAGTAGGGAGGTTGAGATGAGTCCATTTCATCTCATAAATGTCTAGACCTGCACATTACTGGAAGCATAATTATGTTTAGTAATGTTACTGAATTCACAGCTATTACCTTTTACCCGTTGAGAGGATTCATATCCTATAGCGGATGGACCCTGTATTGGAATCTACATCAAGGACTCCTTGAGTCTCTCCCAGCCAAAGTCCACTTGCTGTTTTTAGCAGTGCCACCAAGACCTCATTGTCTTCCCCCCCTCCTGACAGTCTTCCCACTGCTCTCCCAGGCACGGTGCTTTCTGTTAGAGGCAAATTTCAAATTTTACTGCATGGTGTTAAATGAACAGTAAAGTCTCCCCTGTTCCTCACTCTAGCCCCTTTCCCCAGTGATGGCCACTGTTGTTGTCTTCTTCTTCTTCTTCCTTTTTTTTTTTTTAAATATTTCCTTTCAGAAAACATTTTAGGCATATACCCACCTTTATAATAAATTTGAAGATTTACCCAAATTTTATGATAATGATATTTTTAAAGAATCCTTATCTTTTAGAGATACGTACTAATATATAATAGTATAATAGATATAATGTAATAAAATGTATACTAATATAAATAATATTGTGTATGGGATTTTCTCCAAAATAATAGAGGTGGAGATTAAAAAAAAAAAAGAAAGAAAGAAACCAAACTGCCCCTAAGCTGATAATTGTTAAAGATAGGTACATAATGGTTTAATATTCTGTCCTCTCTAATTTTGTATCCTTTAATATTATCTGCAATAAAAAGGTAAAACAAGAAAAAAATTACAAGAGAGAGTTTTACAAATGGTTTGCTTTTTCCTCTTACGTATGTATTTTGTAGAGCAGCACATATGAGGATGCAGTGCTTTTTTACCTCAGGTTTTTTAAGTATCAGGCATGCTTTTCCACCCTCTGTACTTAATTCAGCATGCGGCAAGTTCTCAAAATATTCAAGCTCCATGGTTTGTTTAATGATTCCCTCACCGCTGAGTGTTTGGATCGTTTCTGTCCACAGCCCCTTCTCTGGTTGAGTGTGGGTGTCAGTAAGGGTCTGTGGGGAGCATGGAATGCAGGCTGAACACATGTACTCTGCTCGCTCTGACTCTCTCTGGGACACCTTCCTGGGCTCCCCTCTGCTCACTGCTCCTTCGCTCAATGGCCTGGCATCACTTTCTGTTGTGTTTCTCTGGTGCTTGGCACATCATGGGAACTGAGTTAGAGCTTTCTTGACACAAGGGGAGAAGATACGTTCATTCTCCTCTCTTAAAGCCAGTTTTGAAGACCTTCACGTTTTAAAGGAAGATTGACAATATGGTGATGTCCCTTAATGGGTGGCTAAGGATAGACATTTTGAGTCAGATACGCTCAAAAGAGTGTGTTAGCTGTGACTCTAAAGCAGCAAGATTGAGTTTTTTAAAAACATGCTTAAGAACCAAATCTGTACTATTTTTTTTTTTTTTAGATTTATTTATTAGAGAGAAAGCACGAGGGTGAGGGGGAGAGGAAGAGGGAGAGAGAGAATCCCAAGCAGACTCCCCACCGAGCACGGAGCCTGACACGGGGCTCAACCCCGTGACCCTAAGACCATGACCTGAGCTGAAATCAAGAGTCGGCCGGCCACTTAACCAACTGAGCCATCCAGGCGCCCCCAGACCTGTGCTGTTGTTCAACATATGGTCACTTTGGGATCTCTGTACTTATTTCAGCATGCTGCAAGGTCTCAAAATATTAATATCAATAGTTTTGGGGAATTCTTTTGGAATTTCCTCATAGCCAGTTGTGAACTCCTACTGAAACGAAACCTCTTTACTTCAGGATCACACTTCCGAGTTTCAGGTAGTGACCGCCACATAAATTAGTGAGTAAAATAAAATCATCGAATTTTCAGCATTTGTATTTCTCTTGGTTTCTGTCTGTCCGTTGAAACATACCGTTAGTGTTTACAATGATCAGGAGCAGTTTAAATGAAACATTGTATGTTTCACTTACAATGGTAAAATCAGTGTTTATTATACATTTCATATAGTATATACATGTTTATGTATATAATAAACACAAATGCTAACTGTTGAAAGAAAAGAAGAAATAAGAGCAAATTTTTGCAAGATGCTGGTATGCATCGCCATTACACATAGTACATGCATACTAGTCTGCATTGCCGAGTGTATATATTTGCTTATCTGCTGTGTGTTAAGTAAATACCCATCACAGTGGTGTGTGTTTTATGACTAAATCATGATACAGTTATCTTTGGATTGCAGACTGTGCTTTGGGGAGCCGAGAAAAATAGAACAGACTCATTTCTACCTTCGGGGCATACTTTCCAAGTTAGACTGCTATTTATAAAATAAAATGCACTGCCTAACCCAGAGATTGACTTCTTTCTCGTTCTCTTTCTTTCTGAATTGCCCCCTCCAGCATTTTGGTAACTTTTTTTTTTGCACCATCAATCAATGTATACAATATGTTGCTTCTCTTTTCCTCCTGTGTAGTCTGTCCTCTGAGAAAACAAGAGCCGATTAGGAAAAAGAACAGCATCTGTGAAATCACTGAGTTTCATAGGAGTTTACCAAAGTTCAAAGAAATGCCTTGACCCTGATTCTAAAAGAAAGGGTTACATCCCATTTTGGTATTTGAATGTGAGAACTTGTGATCTGTTAGCATTTTGCCAGAAATACGGTTCCCTCCGTGGCCCCAGGTAAGCACGGTGACTCAGATAAGTGTAGGTTGGTCAGATTGTGTGTCGTCTCTCTGTTAGTCACCTGCTGGTTTATGTTTGTTTCATGAAAACTTTTGAAAGATACATGCTGATGCTTCCTGGGTACAGGTTTCAGTGCCTTGTTGGTACCAACATGTAACTTAGGTTTAATTGGGGCTTACTAAAATCAAAGATACAGAGTATGAAACTGGGTGGATCTTGTGGACTAGCCATGCCGACATTAGGTTCATTACTAATGTGGACAAAGGCAGGATATACACAGAGAAAACAAAATCTAGATGGTGTGACTTTGGGCCTTATGCATCATTAACTTATCATTGAGAACATGGGCTCTAGACTCAACTTCCTGAGTTTGAATCTCAGCTTGGTTAGAGGCAGGCAGTTCACATAGCCTATCATGTGTAAAGTGGGCGTGATAATAGGGTCTGGCATAGATCAATTGTGAGGATTCAGTGAGAGCATCTTCAAAGGGCTCTTAGAACAATGGCTGGCATATACCAAGAGTTTAATAAATATTAGTGCTTATTATTATTAGTGATCACCATTATCACTGCAGCAGTGGGATGGAAAAATTTGCTTCTTCCTTAATTATGACTTGCCTATATTTTGGACTCTGATTTTAGTTAGGACTTTCTGCACCCTAAGGGCAGGGATTGGTCTGTCTTCATCTTTGTATTTGTATTGTCAATGCCTGAAATACAGCAGGTGAACTTAGTAAATAAATAATGATTAACTAAATAAAACTGGAGGCCATCTACATATCCCCACATGGCCCTGATGTAGTCAGTACATCATTTGATGTTACAGCTCTGTCAACGTCTGATTTTGATGTTGGGGACATATTTTATAACGTAATTGACACAGTTGCCTCGGAATAGGTGAGGTTGAAAAAACAGTTATAGGAAAGGCACAGTGAAATTCTGTGGACCTACTATGTGTCCATAGAATCTTGTTCATGCTACTTTCTCGTACTCGCGTGGCCATAGTGGGACTTGAACCAATGTATTCAGACACAGCATCCCGTGTTTTTCCACTGTACCATAGTCTTGAGACATAGGTATGTGACCTCCAGAGCCTGAATATGTGAGATTTAATCTTCAGCTGGGTGTGTGTGGTAGTTACCTTGAAAATCTGGAAAATGGAAAATTATATTTTAGAGGATCTTTCCATCCCTTTTTTTTTTTTTTAAGATTTTATTTATTTGAGAGAGAGAGAGAGATGGCGAGAGAGAACACGAGCAAAGGGAGAAGCAGGCTCCCTGTAAGCAGGGAGCCTGACGCAGGACTCGATCCCAGGACCCTGAGATTATGACCTGAGCTGAAGGCAGAAGCTTAACTGGCTAAGCCACCCAGGTGCCCTGGATTTTTCTGTTCTTATAAAAAATTGAGATGTAGCTCAAATGTTATTTCCTCTGTGAAACCTTTCAAGACCCTCTGAGTTATTGAAAGTCCTTTCTCGCTACCCAAAAGAATGTTTTCAGATTTCTTTTATCATGTTCACCTCAGCAGTTTGTGACCTCACTTGAAACTTTCCGTTTAGACATAGAGCTCCGTGAAAGCAGGAGCCAAGTCTTCATTATGTGTGGATACGAGCCCCTTCAAAGAGAACGTAAGACATAATAAAAGGCTGCATAAGTGCTATCTCGTTGCCGGTTGGGTAGCTGGAGCTGGATGATAAACTTGCATGGTCTCTGAGGGTTGCTACATCAAGCACACCTATAGAAACAGAAAAAGTAAACACGGCTTGTAAACCATAATTGTGAAGAGCACCTGGATAGGATGATTTATATTCCAGGCTCCTAGGAGCGATGGAGAATGGGGGCTGGTCATTCAGTCTGCCACAAACATTCCTTGTATTTGAGGCTATAGGTCTGCAAGTCAGAAAGGCCCATGCCAAGGAAAAGGGCTGTTTCGATTACATTTGCCTTTACACTTCACCTTGCGTTGCAGATTGATCCATGTTGCTCGAGAGTTTGAATCCTTTGATGTCATGCATTGATTGGTTTCCAGTATTAAGGCAAGCAAAGTGGACCTCTTTGGCAAGCTGGATAGCTGGTGAGGGGGAAAGCCAAGGCACCAACCTAATTATGTCGACATAATTGGCAACTCTTCTTATTTCTGGCTTTAGCTAGCTTAAGAGGGCTAGAACTTTGGATAAGTTTATACTATTAACTCTTCTAGAAACTTCGTTTAAATGTTCAATCTTTGTCGCTTGTTTTCTGGTAATTTCAACTATAAATGATTTTTAAATTGCTTTTCAAAAGCTCCGATCCCTTAAAAAACTAATTCCAGGATATAGGAAAGGCCTTATTTTCAGCTGGTTTGCCCTACTGGATTAATTTTAATCTCTTAAATACCCTTTGGTGATTCACTAGCCTTCCTGTCTTGTCTTCTCAGTTGAGAGTTCCATGATGTGACAGGAGGAATTCAAGAAGACAGATGTGAGATGTTTCCAGAATAGCTTGGACACACTGTGTTCTGGGGTAGATGATGTGGTTTCCAAATTAGATTTTCGTACCCTGGGGGTAAGACATATAAAAATATTTCTTATCTTACCCCATGAACTTAGGGAAGAAAATGATTTTGCTCAATTAGGTATTTTGAAAAGTTCTAGACAAGAAAAAAAGTATTCCCTTAAATGTTCAAGATAGTTTTTGGTTGCTCTTTCATTTTATTTTATTTTATTTTATTTTTTTTTAAAGATTTATTTATTTATTTGAGAGAGCGAGAATGAGAGAGAGTACATGAGAGGGGGGAGGGTCAGAGGGAGAAGCAGGCTTCCTGCCGAGCAGGGAGCCCGATGTGGGACTCGATCCCGGGACTCCAGGATCATGACCTGAGCTGAAGGCAGTTGCTTAACCAACTGAGCCACCCAGGCGCCCCGCTCTTTCATTTTAAAGTATTATACTTTAGGAAACAAAAAGATAAATATAATGAAATGAATGGTAGCAAAAGTCTAATAGTTTGGTAGTGAGCACAAGATAATAGATAGATTCAAATGCACCAGGAAGGGACTGTGAGGGGCCAGAGGGCTTTGGGGTAGAGGATGCTCAGAGGAGGAAACTTCAGTTGATAGGGATGTGGACAGTCAGGTACTTGAAGTTACCTGTGCTGGGGACTGAATAGGCATCAGATGGAGATCTGAGGAAGGCATTGCCCTTAGAGGTGTTAAAAAGTAAAGAATCTCTTTTTTTCTTCTTTTCTTTTCAATTAATCACGAAAGAAGTTTAATTTGTAATTTCCCCCCACTCTTTTCTCTGCTTTACTGGCATTTTGAAAATAAAAATTGGGGCGCCTGGGTGGTGTAGTCAGTTAAGCATCCGACTCTTGGTTTCAGCTCAGATAGCGATCTCAGTGTCATGAGATCGAACCCCACATCAGGCTTTTTGAGTCTGTTTGAGATTCTCTCTCCCTTTCCCTCTGCCCCTCCTGCTTATGCTCTCTCTAAAATAAATAAATTTTTAAAAAAAGGAAAAGAAAAGAAAAACTTCGTTTTCCAGTTTGGGCAAGTTAGTTTCTGGGAGAGACTAGTGTGAGCAGAGTGGCTACTTAGAAAGAGAAGGGTGCGCCTGGGTCAGGTGCTCCCAGAGGTGCGAGGAGATGCTCTCCTGCCCTTGACGGAGGGCATGTAGCTGCTGGGATTGTGACTCAGTGGGCCCCTAGAGACAAAAGTACTACTGGCGACTTGAAGAATTTTGGTCAACTTTCATCATGCACTATCTGCCTAAATTCATTATCCTCACAGAAGAACCTTAAATTAATAAATACATAGAGAGGGGTGCCTGGGTTGCTCAGTTGGTTAAGCCTCTGCCTTGGGCTCGGGTCCTGATCTCAGGGTCCTGGGATTGAGCCCCGCATCAGGCTCCCTGCTCAGCGGGGAGTCTGCTTCTCCCTCTCTGCCCCTCCCCCCACTGCTTATGCCGCTCTCTCTCTCTAATAAATAAATAAAATCTTAAAAAAAATAAATACATAGGGGCTTATGACTTTTTTAAAAAAATTCTATTTGAGGAGAGAGAGAGAATGTGGGCACGTGCATGAGCAGGGCGAGGGACAAAGAAAGAAACAGACTCCCTACTGAGGAGGGAGTCCAATGTGGGACCCGATCCTGGGTCTCTGGGATCATGACCTGAGCCAAAGGCAGATGCTTAACAGACTGAGCCATTCAGGTGCCCCCAGGCTTATGATTTTAAAAGGCAAGATGCTACAGAAACATCCAGAGCGTCAGCCAGCTTGAACTTACCCACATCCATGGGGAACTGAAATAGATCTGTAACTTTACATTGATTTTCACTGAGCAGTATTATCCATGTAAGTTAATAACAGTCCAGGGGTTTGTGAATTTGCTCATCATAATTTTGTTCATTATTTCATCCATTTTTTCTTTGATTTGTTACTTCATATATACATACATATGCCAGTCATTTTGTAACAGCCTATTCTGTATTCTGTGGTAGGTGCCTGAGACCTAGAAATAAATGAGAATCAGTCTGAGACCTCAGATAGCTGACCTACAGATTCTTATTGCCATGGACGCAGCCCCCGCCGTATGAAGAGTGCCTTTTACATGGGTCTGTGTATTCTTCGTTTCATTTTGCACATGTCAGTACTTCAGTTGGTGTGAAAAGATAAGGCCCACCCCAGGTCCAGGGCAGCCTAAGTTTCCAAGCAAAGAAGATGAGTAGATGTTTAGATGTTTTATTTGTTTCTTAGGGCTACTGTAACAAATTGCCGTGTACTCGGTGGCTTCGAACAACAGAAATTTATTCTTGTGGTCCTAAAAGTCCAAAGTCAAAGTGTCACCAGGTCGCGCTGCTTCTGGGGGCTCCTTCCGAAGCTCCCTTGCTTGCCTCTCCCAAGCTTCCCGTGGTTCCTGGCAGTGCTTGGTACTCGGTGGCCTGTCGCCCCAGCACTGGAATCTCTGCCTGTGTCTTCCCGTGGCCTTCTTATTAGGACACCGGTCCGTGGGTTTAGGGCCCCCCTAATCCAGTATGACCTCACCTGAGCTGACTACATCTGCAAATCCTGAGGTTCTGGGTGGGTATAAATGGAGGTGGGGTTACGACTCAGCCCAGCACAGGTGTCTTCATAGGTAATTCCTTAATATCTGTAACACAGAGGAGATGTGAGAGGTCATTTGCAGAAATCACCATGTTCATATTTTTCAAGAAGGACATCTTACATTTGCAGGTATTCTGAGAATTGATAAATGAACAGAATGTGTTGCCGGGCGGGGGGGGGCTCAAGATGGTTTGGGGGTTACCTTCGTCCAAAATGTTTGTTGTAGAGATGAGGAAACCTAGATGTGGGCCTGACCCTGCGGGGAGGGGTCTGAAATCACAGACCCAGCTGAGACGGGGAATTAGTGTGGAAGGGGAAGGAAAACATGATGAAGACACAGTTAAGCTTAACATTTAGCAGTGTGGCTCAGCTCTGAAGGGCAAGATAGTTCAGGGAACTTGGCAGATAGAGATGGGGTTATTCCTTTTGCTCCAAGCTTAGGAACAGACAAGCAGGGATATTGGTAATCGCCATGTTTTTCTTACCTGTGTTTGAGAGACATTGCTTACCAAACACACAGGATTTTCTTAGGAGCTATGTCGAATATAAGAGAAAAAGATATGACCTTAACTTTAGGGCAATGCAGAGGCCGTATAATGCCAGGAAATCTTCAGAGATCACACATAGGCAGTGCTGAAGAGTACACAGACAACCCACAGACAGGTTTGGTCCGGCAAACAATGTTTTAGAAAACTTTGAATTAGATGCCAATGCTTAGAAATTGGGAGCTTTTCTTACTTAAAAATACAGGTTTCTCATTTCTCTTGTCAATCCAGGAATCTCACAACACTGAGTGTGAGTGCCAAAGAGGCCCTAGTCAGTGGCCTCCATTTAGGTGGGTCCTTTCCTTCCTAGCTCAAGGCACTGGACTCGGGGACTCCTGCTCTGTGTGTCAGTGGACTCAGCTGCCACATACACATGAAACCGTTATGGTAGAAGAAACTCACGTCGTGTTGGTCTTGCCTGTTACAGCTGCACGCAACGGCAACATCCTGGGGCCATAGTCATTCCAGTGTCAGTCCCAGGCCTTCTGCTGGAATTATAAAGTGTGACATGAACTGTTAAGCAAAACATGCTTGAAATTTTCAAAAACGTCTTTAGGTGACTTCTCAGTGTTCTCCATCTGTTAATCTGGTTAGAGGAGGAGAAACATTAGCTTTTCAAAAGCTAGAATGTGGGTGGTTCATAAATTTTGTGCCTCAAGTCTGACGCAGGTAATGTACTCAGTTCGCTTTCATAAATGTGAAGGTAGTCAACAACTATCCTTATAATTTATGTATTGCATTTCCCTGTTAAAACCCTTAGATGCAAAACAGTGTAATAAAAGCTTCATATTCAAACACTTCATTGGAAAAATCAAATCATCTGACTGTTAGAAAATCACACGTGGTTGGGGCACTCATTGAGTGGCTCAGTGGGTTAAGCGTCCGATTCTTGGTCTCAGCTCAGGTCTTGGTCTCAGGGTTGTGGGCATGGAGCCTACTTAAAAAAAAAAAAAAAAATCACACATGGTCAGCATTCCATGTGGCATGGTCAGAAAGCAAGAGAACAGGATAACTCCAACTCCAAAACACTCTTCTTTGTACCTAAGAGGGGATCTGATATTTACCACGTGTGAACTTTCATTTTTTTCTTTTTGTTTAGCTTTCCATAGATTTCCTCTTGAATATGATTGAATTTAATCCTCAAAAGGATTCTTGCTCAGTATCATGAGGAACATTGTTAGTTGATTATTTTTCTCCCTCAGTGTTATTTGAAGAAGTCTTCATATAAAACTGAATTGGTACCTCTGAAATATGGTAAAGGTAGATCTCCATCCTGTAAATGGCTTGTTTGGGAAACTGGTTTGGGTCTGTTGTTTCTTTGTTACCAGGATTCTTTTTCTCATATAAATGATAGTATGTGTGAGGGTCGTACAAGGTCTACAAGATGGCTGGCACAGGAAACCACGTTCAGTCCCTAACAGGCACGTAGAGTCGTGTTAGTAGAACCACAGAACCCTTTCCTGGAATGTTCTAGAAGAAAATGTGGTTATAGCGCCATGTGAAGTTGTTAGAAAGTGGGAGGGTGGAGCTGACCCCAACTCTAAATCACTGGGAAGGGACTGATGGGAGGTATCGCAGGGGAAGTTCAAGGACTAAAGGTGGCAGGACACCTGGTGATGGAAGCCTCCAGGGGTACTGCTCAGCAATGGGCTGACTCTCCAGTTACTACTTTGCTTTTCTCCATCTGCTCCAGGTGTGTGTCCTGTGGGGGGGCCTCTAACCAACATTTCCTTTCATCCCTTGCTCATTGTGGACAAGGGAGACATTCCATGACTTCCTTTCTTTACCCGGAGCAAGCATCAGCTTCTTTCAGGATTTCCAAGTGGCTTTCACCATTTTATTCATTTCTTGTCCCTCTGTCTCCTGATGACCTTTCCTCTGTGTGCTATGGAATAAGAGCCCTGGGTCAGAGAACGGACTCCATGTATAAAATACCAGAGAGAAGCATTTTTAACTCAGTTCTATCATATTTTTAATGGAGTTAGGGACTATTGGATTGGTAAAATCTAGAGTAAAAATTAAATCATTTTAATTATAAATAAAAATTTATTTTTAGGATACTCTTAGTAAGGTTGATAGGTTACCCTTACTCCACTCACATGGTTTCAGTCTGATAAATGCCTACTGAGTTCCTAAACGTGCAGGTACTGAGCTAGTGCTCTGGGTGAATCCCAGACTGAGATGTAATCTTGCCCTCAGAGAACTAACAGGCTCCTTCCTCAAGGTTCTTTTAAATCTCTTTATATCCATCTCTTGGCCTTCATCACTTCCTGGGTTTTAGAGGCAGACATCCTGGCTTATCCCACTTTATCACTTTCTTAACCTCTGAGCCCCAGCTGTCTTATCTCTAAAGTGGGAATAATAATAGTAGGACCTACCTTATAAGATTGTTACATGAAGTCCTCGGCACAGTACCCGGCCCGCAGAAAGCATGTTTTGAAATGTTAGCTACCGTTATTATTACTGTTGTATTGTCTTTGCTGTGGGGTGGAAAGATTCTTTGGGATATAGGCTGTTTGGCTTTTGTTGTTTTGTTAATCGCCAGAAACGAGTTCATACAATGGGTGAGCATGTTTCAGTGAATGATTATTATAAAAAGTATATTGGGGTTTTTTTAAAGTTTTTATTTGAATTCTAGTTAGTTAACATACAGTGTAATATTAGCTCCAGCTGTACAATTCAGTGGTTCAACGCTGCCATACAACATCCGGTGCTCATCGCCCGTGCCCTCCTTATGAGCAGCGCAACAAATTAAAGGGACTAGTTTACTTCCTAGAAATTCACAATAATTAGGGAGATGCATAAATCCCCTGCTTCTCAAATGTGAATGTGCAGGACAGTCTCCTGGAGATCTTGTTGAAACGCAGATTCTGATGTAGTGGGGCTGGGGCCTGAGAGTCTGCTTTTTTTTTTTTTTTTAAGAAAAATTTTTAATTGTGGAGATTCTACATTTGTTAGAGGCTTTTTCAAGTGATACTGATACTTATTTCCGTGCTTGACCACAGTTGGAGTGGTAACACTGGACCGTAGGCTGCAGGAGGAAGGGGGTACCAGATAGAGATTTGCCAAGTATGTAGAGCAGATAAGGGTCATAAAGTTCCAGATAAGGCATTTCTTGATTGGGAGAAAAGGACAGAATTGAAATTAAATGGGGTTTAAAGAAATAAAGAAGTGGTAGACACACCAGGGGAAAAAAAAAAAGAAACAAGAAAGATTACTCTAAGGCAGTGTCCTCAAACTTTTTGGTCTTGGGGACCCCTTCACATCTTCAAAAATTATCGAGAGCCCCAAATATCTTTTTTATGTGGATTATACCTATCAATATTTACTGTATTAAAAATTAGGGTGCCTGGGTGGCTCAGTTAGTTGGTTAAGCGACTGCCTTCAGCTCAGGTCATGATCCCGGAGTCCCGGGATCAAGTCCCGCATTGGGCTCGCTGCTCAGCGGGGAGTCTGCTTCTCCCTCTGACCCTACCCCCTCTTGTGCTCTCTCTCTCACCCTCTCTCTCTCTCAAATAAATAAAATAAAATCTTAAAAAAAATTAAAATGGCAATTATTTTTTAAAGTTATCCACTTAAAAAAGAATAAGAAACTCATTATTGTTAACAAAATAGAATATGTTTTATGAAACATAAACATTTTTTTCAAAGCCAACAACAGTTTAGTGAGAAGAGTGATATTGTTTTATTTATTCAAAAATCTTCTTCACGGCTTAATCGAAGGCAGCTGGATTCTCTTATCTGATTCTACCTTTCCTGTGTCTCCATAAATTGTTTTGGTTGAAGTAAATGAAGAAAATTGTGCCAGTCTCATATAGACATGAAGGTGAAAACGAGAGGAATATTTTAATAGGTTTTCAGGTAATTGAGGATATTCTTTTTTGATGTTACACCAACACTCGATAATTGAGAGTTTCTTAAAGGTTACTTACACTGCGGAATCTGAAACCACAATAGTAAACTTTGTTGTATTGTTGTATTAAAATCCATTGGTGCGTCATACATTTTGAATGGATGTTTTACCCATACATAATTTAGTAACATCATGGATTGGTGATTTGGAAAATACTGGTTCAGTGAGTTGTGAAGTTCTTCCAAATGTTGACACATTTCATTATACAATAGGAAAACATTACACTCGTTAATCTCACCACCTATCTCATCAGAGAAGTCAGTAATTATTGGGAAGCTGTCAAGCTCTCAGGGGCAGATACAAGTTTTCCAAAATTCTAATTTTTGCTTGAAAGCTTGCATTTTATCATCGGCAACAAATACTGTCAGTTGTTTTCCTTGAAGTGACAGGCTCACCTCATTCATTTCTGAGAAAATGTCTGCCTTGTACCTGAATTTGAATAACCACAGTTTGTCTGTCAGTCGTTCTTTTAAGAAGAAAGGATGTCCCATGTGCCTTTTCCCTCAAACAACGATCATGCCTCCATCTACAGAAGTACTTTATGCATGCTTACATTAAAAAGGTATTCTCAAGGATTGAGATTTAATGAAGTTTACTGCTTCAACAAGGAATTCTTAGGTGAGATTAGCATTGTTTTCAGTGGAGAGTATATATATATATATATATATATATATATATATATATATATATATATAGTATCGGCGGGTACAGTGATTGCTAGTACAGTTTGTGTCCCTGTCTTGCTCCGTGCTGAAAACGCCAGCAATTTTAGCCATTATTTTTTTGTGCCCTATCAGTTAATAGATGTCAACACAGTGGAAAAAGCTGTAAATAACATCTTAGAATTATGGAAGTCATTTCGACCTCAGAGACGCCCTGAAGCTCTCTCCAGGAATTTTGCTCTCAGTGTGAGGATCCGTGCTTCCAAGCATTTTGGTTGGAGAGGAGAGTCTGTGAAGGCTAATTGTGAGAGAGTCGGGTAGGTAGATGGAGGCCACACTGGAGAATGCTAATGCTTAAGTGTGAACTTGCTTTTGTGAGTGAAAAATGGTTGACAGTTACGAGAAAAAGAGTGTCATTAGTAAGGTGGAGTTTGAAGAAAGTATGTCAGACCTCGGTGCCTAGAATACGTGGCAGGGGCAAAGGAGGCAGGCTGTTGGAGATGATGATGATCAGAGGAGACTGTAGCTTTAAAAATAGCACAGACGTAGGG
This sequence comes from Neomonachus schauinslandi, assembly GCF_002201575.2. Taxonomy (NCBI): domain Eukaryota; kingdom Metazoa; phylum Chordata; class Mammalia; order Carnivora; family Phocidae; genus Neomonachus; species Neomonachus schauinslandi. Next base: position 169,879,028 of record NC_058404.1, read on the forward strand.
GAAAGGCATCTCTAGGATTCAGTGATTGATGGGATATGGATGGTGAGGGAGAGGGCAGAACCAAAGATGTGAGCGTTTCCATGTGAAGAGTAAGAACATGATGGTTTTTAGAAATAAGGAAGTTGGAAGGAGGAGCTAGTTTTTGGAGGAGGAGGAGGATGTTTTTGATTTTAGACACGTGAGTTTGAGATAATGTGGAACAGCCGGGTGTCGGGGTGGGGGGGGTGATGTCCTGAAGTTAGAGTTGTGGCTTTACTCCGACATCAAATTCTTCCGCAGTGTCTGGGACTTTATGTGAACTTTTGGTTCATCGCAGCTCTAAGCATGCTTCGCTGTAGACGGGTGATAGGATAGGGATGGAGTGAGACCATGGGTGGCTTACCCACATTGGGTAGTACTAGAGGACTGCCGAAAAACACCCGTGGCATAGTTTGATGGTTTGAATCAGTCTTTTTTTTTTTTTCCCCCATTTGAAATATTAAACTTGCATTGCATTTCTCAAATTTTTACCTACCTGCAGTAAAGTGAAAGGGCCACATTTAGAAAGGCAAGCGTACTCTTCTACTCACAAGCTGATGTTGACATTGACTTTCACTTACGTCTGCCAAGTAAGATGCCCGACAGACTTTACCTGGTGGCATGCATGACCTTAGCCTAGGGTCTCCCTGACAGACTCCAAACCAGGCTTTAAAAGCAGATCTGCTTCTTAGAGATAGACTCATTCCTCTAGTTCGTGAGACTAAAATACTACAGACAATATATCAGTTTATTAATTTGTAATGAGAATGATCACGGCCCCAGATAATGGATTTGTTGACACGACAGAGTCGGCGCACACTCTCAGTGCTAGTGTATTATTTCCCAACCAGAAGTCATTATCACGTGGCCTGATTTGCCCTAAACTGCATGACTAGGCATTCCCTCCCTCTAGACGGTCACACAGGAAACCCAAGCATATGCAGAAGGATGCTTGGGGAATGTGGTTCTACCAGAGGGGAATCAGAAATCAAATGTTTAAATGGCATTGGCCTGGGTAGCCTGATGCATCCTGTACTTCTTCCCCTTGGGATGATGCTGTCGGGAGCCTGGAATCCTTGAAGGGCACTGGCCAAGATTCTCTCTTCTTTGGAATTTGAATCTACGGTCTGCTTTTTCTGAGCTACCTAGTTTTCTGCTTTACACACTCTTTCTTAAGATAAAGTAATATTTTCAACTGAGTGAAAGATAAGTCATTGCTACCACTCTGATCTGTTTTTTACCTATGTAAAACACTTCTGACACTAAATGTATGGGTTTACCACACCAAGCAATTCTCCAGTTCTCTGCAGACACCAGCTGGATGTCAATCCTGATCCTAACTCCCCAGAGTTAGCACCTACCCCAGAGGTTAAGGTCTCTGCGCTGTAAGACTGCCCCCCTCCCCCACTTCAGATGCCAGTCACAAGTAGTGGGTCACCAGGTTACCCACAGTTCTGTCCAACTTGACTACAAATCAGGAGTTTTCAGTACCCTCTCCTCAGAATAATTTACTATCATGGTTCATAGAACTCAGGGGAACACTTTATACTTACTGGTTTAGTATAGATTCTATTATAAAGGCTACAGATGAAGAGGGATGTAGGGCGAGATCCAAGAGTCCTGAGTGCAGGAGTTTCTCTCCCCGTGGAGTTGACCCATGGATCTGTTTACCAACCCAGAAACTCTCCAAACCATTTCATTTAGGGTTTTTACAGAGGTGCCATTACATAGGCCTGATTGATTAAATCACTGGCAAATGGTGAGGAACTGAGTTTACAGCCTCTCTCCCCTCCCTGAAGGATGAAACTGAGTTCCAACCCTCAGATTTCCGTCTCTGGCAATCAGCCCCATGCTGAAGCCAACTCTAGACTCATCTAGTTAGTATAAACTCAGCTCTGGTGGATGGAGGCTTATTGTGAATAACAAAAGATGCTCTCTGACCTACATCACTCAGGAAAATACAGGGGTTTTAGGACCTCTTCAGGAACTGGAATGAGACCAAATATATATATTTTTTTATATCACAAGATGATAGTCATACTATGTTTAGGAGCTGTCTTATCTCCTTCTTGTCCCATTTCTTGGCTTTGATCCATCGGCTGACTCAGTTGTTGCTTGATAACTCCAAAACAGTCTTACCTCCTTCGTTTTCAAGTCTTGGAAGAAATCTCATTGCAGCTCTTAAGTCACTGTTTCCTCCAGGTTTGGCCTACGGTCCACCTGCATCCAGCTCCCCTAGATGTGTTTCACAGTGCACATGCCTGGGCCTCACGTGGGCCTTCCAGAATCAGACCGAGTAGGTGGGTCTCAGGAACCTGCATTCCCACTAGCTCTTCAGAGGATGCCTTTACACGCCCTGCTTGAGAAGCACAGCTCCAATCCTGATGTTTGATCTGCTTTAGTCGGGGATTTCCACAGTGTTGTAAAATGCTGTGTTCTTGTTAAAGTCCATAATGATCTGGCCAGAGTTTAACAGGAATTACAGTCATGATTAAAAACTTGTGTAAAACATTCATTTTCTTTAAAAACCAACCAAACAGGGGCGCCTGGGTGGCTCAGTCATTAGGCGTCTGCCTTCGGCTCAGATCATGATCCCGGGGTCCTGGGATCGAGCCCCGCGTCGGGCTCCCTGCTCAGCGGGGAGTCTGCTTCTCCCTCTCCCACTCCCCCTGCTTGTGTTCCCTCTCTCGCTGTCTCTCTCTCTGTCGAATGAATAAATAAAATCTTAAAAAAATAAAAACCAGGGCGCCTGGGTGGCTCAGTTGGTTGGGCGACTGCCTTCGGCTCAGGTCATGATCCTGGAGTCCCTGGATCGAGTCCCGCATCGGGCTCCCTGCTCGGCGGGGAGTCTGCTTCTCCCTCTGACCCTACCCCCTCTCATGTGTTCTCTCTCATTCTCTCTCTCTCAAATAAATAAATAAAATCTTTAAAAAAAAAAATAAAAAAAAATAAAAACCAAACAAACAAACAAAAGGAGTGCTTTGTTTTGTTTTTATTAGGGGCAAGAAGAGTTTTTCACTGTTAGAGGCTCCAGAAATTAAACTACTGGATGTCTTTTCTCTGGCTCCTGACCCCAAAATGGGATCTGTGGCATAAGCTTTGATGCAGCATGAAGATTGAATATTTGAAATCCCAGCTCTGACATTACTGAATGTGTACTTGTGGTTGAGTCACTCACCGTCGTGCATTTTCCCTCTGTGACATGGGGCTGGCGATAGTATCTGCCTCATGGGGCGGTTGGGAGGCTGAAATGAAGGAAGGCACGGGGAGCACTCAGTTATCGGGCTGGGCATGCAGCAAGGGCTCCGCAGAAATTTGATTTTACAAATATTTCCAAATGGGAAATTAACTCTCCCACTAAAGGACAGGCACAGAAAGAATAAAAGAGGGACTATGATTGTGTAAACAAAATACTTTCAGATAAGCAGCAGAATAGACTAGAATGTGTAGATACGGAGACAATAGAGCAGAGACCTTGCAGATGGAAGGCTGTCCTGTTTTCCATCCATCCCTATTGAGTTTGGTTTGTAGGTCAGATCAGCCTTCACTGAAAAGGTGGAGAAGAGGAGGGTGGGGCCCCAGGGCAGTGCAGTCCCCTGGGTCTGGACATCACAGGTCTGGGTTCTGCTCTTGAGACTCTGACTCGCTAGCTCCACGACAGGCTGACTTGCAGAGTCCCCGAACTTCATGCGGCCATCCCACACCGCATCCAGCAAATTTTCCAGGTGTGCGTTTGTTCTCTTCCCCACTCCACACTTATGAGGCACCCAAGAATACTGTCCAGGAATATATCTAAAATGCTGTTTAATTACATCAGAAAACGAATCTATAGCTGTTAAAGTGAACTAAACCAGTCAGCTGAGGTATCCGTTTCCATTCTCAACAAGTTCTGAGCCTTAACTCCAGAATGTGTTAGCAAAGATGCTTTTCTCTTTAGTATTTTTAGCCTTAATGGACAATTTTCACTCAATATAAGTTGCGGGGGGGGCAGAGAGAGAGAGAGATGGGATAAGAGTGAGTGTTCTGAATGGAGAGGCTGTAACTGGTAGGATTTTCATAACTTTGTAGTTTCAGACCATTCTGAACATTCTCAGAGACAATTCTTAGGAGACGCCTCAGCCCACCTTCTCTAAGGGTAAGGTGAGTAGCGTCCGCAGCTAAAATACCCTTTGGTGTTCTGCAGATTCTAAAAGAAACCTAGAAAACTGAGGGATAAGCTGAATTAGGGAAGGAGCATTTTCCAAGCTGTAAATTAAAAAGTGTGTCTATTTTGGGAGGTGGGGTTAAAACATCTAGAGCTTATCTGTACTTTTTGCTGCTTTCCTCTGCTCATTTGCCAAAAACAAACAAACAAAATCACCACACGTCAAGCTCAGGACCAAGAAGCAGGTGGAAATTGCTCTAGTTAGAACTCCATCTGTATTTTTTTGTGTGTTCTTTGCATATGTTTTAAAAATATAAACAGAGTCACTTGGTATTTACCATATTTCATCTGAAGTATTTTGTATGTTATATTCTTAGTTTGAAGGATAGGATAGGTTAACGTCAGTAGGGGGGGGTGAAAGTTTCAAAATGCCTGGCAGTCTTCAGGTGGACTTTTTATCAATACCAAGAAGCAAAATAAGAAATTTAACAGCCAAAACCCAAATGAAAATGACCAGAAGTCTGTGTACTCAAGCAGACTAAATCTTCTGCCCTCCCCTCACTATTCCGGGTTCTGCCTGCTTCTCTTTTCCTCCACTTGCCTCCACAGAGCACATAAACCCAATTTAAACCTTCAGGAGCTGAATCCCAGAGTCTTTCCTTTTCTTGGCAGAAGCGGAAGAGAAGATGCCATATACAGTTTGGAGTAGCATGGTGAAACATAGTTTTAAAACGATAGATATAGTTTGGGATGAAATAAATCACTGTTTAATCTGTATTACTTTGCCCATATGGGTACACTTGGACCCACCACGAACTTCCTGCACGATGGTGAAGCGTTTCCCCCAGGAGCTTGCCACAGATCTGTCAAGAGCCTTCTGGAAGTCTGAAAGCTTTGGAATGGTAGGCTAAGGAAATGCTGAGCCATTTGCAGAGTTCTTTTCTTTCTTTTGGATAAAAAGTGGTTATGGCATGAGCGCTTTCATGAGAAATGATCAGCCTTGGAATCTTGCCTAGCTTTTGGCACTTTTGTAGGAAAGAACCCTTTTTCTCAGGTTAGACACCTGGTAGAGCTGGACTTTCCCGAGATGCTGGGCAACAAACTAGGCATAGTCTGTCAGTTTTAGGTTAAGTATTATTTTATGAAACAGTTTTTACAGTTGGATAAATACATGTGTGTTTACTGGATCATGGTGACAAAATGTATTTCTTACACACATTGCATTCCAGTATACAGTGGAAAAAGAGTGGTGTTTGGAGTCCAGTACAGCTAGGTTTCAAATCCCAGATCTGCTTTACTGCTCTGTGTTGTTGGGCAAGTTACTAATAGCCCTAAGCCTCTGTTTCATTTATCAAACGGGCTCCTATCACCTTCCTCATAAGATTTTTCTGAGGTGATTGAATGAGCTAATAATATACGGAAAGTATGTGTGCTGAAATATGTGCAAAGTGTGTATGTATGTATGTATGTAAAATAAATTCCTGGCACGTGGCAGGAATCAATCAGGAGTCTTTCTTTCCCTACTTTCACTTTATCTAGTTCCCTAAAAAAATCCAGCGATTCTTGGCTGTGGTTCCTTTGATTTGGTGTTAACATTGCTCTAAATTATTAGTTTAGAGCCAGCAGAATGGAACTTGCACCAAAGTAGATTTTATGGATCCAGATCCGAGCGCCTGCTCGGCCTAATGAATGTCTTACCCCGGGCAAGTTGCCTTTGCCTTGTAGTGTCTCCTTCCTCTGCTCGCCCTCCCTTGTCCCAGACTGTAAACTTTATTCTGTTTAATGATGACTTGTGTTTCAGGTCCACTTTCTAAGGTTGGCCTTAGGATCCACATTTCTTTCTAGGAAATGCAGTATTTATTGTACGAACTCTTCATTGTTCATTCTGATATTTGAGTATACATCCTGGCCATATGTATATTTGTTTATAAATCATACACATTTGCAACATACTAATATATTCTCTGCACAGATACAACATACAAAAGTAGAAATAAATGGATAAGGGGAGCCTGGGTGGCGTGGTTGGTTGAGCGTCCAACTCTTGGTTTTGGCTCAGGCCATGATCTCAGGGTTGTGAGATTGAGTCCCGCATCGGGCTCTGCACTCAGTGCAGAGTCTGCTTGAGTCTCTCCCTCTCGCTCCTCCCTTGCCGTGCTTGTTCTCGTGCTCTCTCTCTCGCTCTAAAATTAATTAATTAATTACTTAAAAAAAGAAATAAACGGATAAAATAACAATAAAAGAATAAGTAGAAGATATACTTTCTTCATATCCCACTCGACCATCTTGTGCTACTCCCATTTTTTAAAAAATTGTGGTAAAATATACATAACACAAATACATATCATCTTGGCCATTTTTAAAAAATTTATTTATTTTGCTGCTTATTTATTATAGTTATTAGAATGAAAATATATTCTAATTTCTTATTAATATGGCTTCATATGGTAATTCACTTATTTATTCAATACTTAAGACACAGTTATTAAGAAGCAACACATAAACAATGCCCTCAAAGTACCTCCAACTTGTTAGATTCAAAACCGTATTTAAATAATTACATTATTTCATGAAAAGTTCAGTAATAGAATTATGCACAAGGTTACACAGTAGCACAGAAGGGAATAATAAACTTTGAAGGAATAGGGGAAAGACATCACCACAGAGGCTGTGAAACTTGGCTTTTAAAGGACAGATAGGATTTCCCCAGGTTAAAATGAGGAATTTCAGGCAGAGGGACCACAATAAACAAGGGCTCAGCAGTGTGAGGTAGCAAGGTGTGGTCAGGGAGCTAAGACAACTCCTGGAATGCACAAGGCAAGAGTAGCAGGACACAAAGCTCGAGATAAACCAGCGGCTACACTGAAGGATCTTTGTGGGGGGGCACCTGGCTGGCTTAGTCGGTCTACCAGACTCTTGATCCCAGGGTCGTTGAGTTTGAGCCCCATGTTGGGTGGAGAGATTACCAAGGAATTCTTAATCACTTCACTTCTATAAAATTCTTTATATGTCTTTTCAGTATTACACAAGTGAAGCGTGAAGTAGGTCTCAAGGAGCTGAGGGCCATTTCTATTACCAGTGTTCCGGTCAGCCATGTTCCGAAGATGTCTAAGATGTCGCTGCTGAGAAAGCAGCTCCACGTGCAGGGCCCGCGCGGCAGAACCGGAGGGCATCCAGGCGGCTGGGCCGGGCGGGCGGGGGGGACCGGGCCCCCGACCGATGCCGAGGCGCTCATCTTGACCCAGGGGACGCCATGCTCATCCCAACAAGTGCCCTCCTTAACGCCCATCACCCATTTAGCCCATCCCCCACCCACCAGCCCTCCAGTAACCCTCAGTTTGCTTCCTACGGTTAAGAGTCTCTTAGGGTTTGCCGCCTTCTCTGTTTTTATCTTATCATATTTTCCCCTCCCTTCCCCCATGTTCATCTGTTTTGTTTCTTAAATTCCACATGAGTGAAATCATGATATTTGTCTTTCTCTGACTTATTTCACTTAGCATAATACATTCTAGTTCCATCCATGTTGTTACAAATGGTGAGATTTCATTCTTTTTGATGGCTGAGTAATATTCCAATATATACTGGAATATATATTTTCATATATGTATTATATATAGGAATGCTATTTATATTATATATATGTATATATACTACATCTTCTTTATCCATTCATTAGTTGATGGACATTTGGGCTCTTTCCATAATTTGGCTATTGTTGATAGTTTAGCCATTTTAAAGTGTACAATTCAGCTATATTAAGTACATTCAAATTGTTGTGTGACTATCACTACCACCCATTCTTAAAATTATTTTTGTGTTGTAAAACTGAAACTCCATATGCATTAGACAATAACTTCCCAATCTCCCCTCCTGTCAGCCCCCGGTAACCACCATTCTACTTTTTGTCTCTGATTTTGACTATGCCAGGTACCTCTTATAAGTGGAATCAGACAATATATATATTTTTGTGACTGGCTTTTTTCACTTGGCATAATGTCCTCAAGGTTCCTCCATGTTGCATGTGTCGGAATTTCCTTCCTCTTTAAGTCTGTAATATGCCATTGTGTGTATATGGCACATTTGGCTTATTCATACATCTGGCGATGGACACACGGGGTGCTTCCAGGTTACACTGCTCCCACTTTTGAGACTACTGGTGTAGCACATGGGCCAAAGAACTATGGTAGATAAGCATAGGATGGGTCATAAAAAAAAAGGCAGCATTATCCTTGGCTAAGGATTCAAGCCTGTGGTTCTCACTCTGGCTGTACATTAAAATCTCCTAGAGTGCTTTAAAAAATGATCTACATTGAGGTATTCCCACCACGGACTCTGATTTGACTGGTCTGTGATAAGAATAGTATTTATTTAAGGCTTTGGTATCAGTGTTTTTTAAAGCTCTTCAGATGGTTCCTTTGTGCAGCCAAGGTTGAGAATCATTGATTACCCTTTCAGAAATCCACTCTTTAAATTTGTAAACCGCCACTGACAATACTCACTTTATGGGAATGATAATTGTCACCCTTTTCTGAATCTCTGCTGTGCGTTAGGCTCTCTACAAGCATGAGGGAGTTTAGTCTTTACCACCGTCCTGCAGAGTAGATGCTATTAGTTTCTTCCTTTCTTTTTTTTTTTTTTAAAGATTTTATTTATTTATTTGAGAGAGAGAAAATGAGACAGAGAGAGCACATGAGAGGGGGGAGGGTCAGAGGGAGAAGCAGACTCCCTGCTGAGCAGGGAGCCCGATGCGGGACTCGATCCCAGGACTCCAGGATCATGACCTGAGCCGAAGGCAGTCGCTTAACCAACTGAGCCACCCAGGCGCCCTCTTCCTTTCTTTTTTTAAAGAGATAAGTTTGCTGAGGCTCAGAAAGCTGTAAGAATCATGACTCAAGTTACATAGCTAAGCAACCCAGAGGATCAGGATTCACACCCAAGGTCTGTCTCATTTCAGAGTTCATGTTCCTTTGTTCGTTAATTCTTTCTTTCTCTCTCTCTCTCTTTCCTTCTTTCCTCCCTCCTTCGATCTCCCTCCCTATCCCTCCCTTCTCCTTCCCTCCCCTCCCCTCCTACCCCCCTTCTTCCCCTTCTCTCTCTCTCTCTTTCTTTCTTTTCCTGAAAAGGTGAATGAAAGTCCGATGTGTGAAAATGATACAATAAATGGGAAAGAATCTGTTTCCAGAGCACTAAATAAGGATCTCAAGTCCATCTTTTGGACCTCTTCTTTGATGACATGGTTTTAGCATTTTGTATGTGTTCTTTCATTTCTTCTTTTCTTTCCCACTTGAACAGACAGTCCACTGAAGATCTCTTTGAGGCCGGGATTTGGTCTTCATGAATACCCAGTGATTGTTATCTCTGTTGCCATTGGATTTGAGAGTCTGGTTGCGTGATATTTAATCTGTGAATGTCGCATCCATGACACCATCCCCTGGAGCAAGCACATTCCCCTTTGGACAAAGCTCTTATGACACAGTCATTACTCTGAAACTCAGCTGAACAGAGACCAAAACGCAGTAGGTTTTATGACAGTTGGTGTGATGCTTGTGCTTCTATAAGTCACTATAAATTGTTTATTACAGTAATTAGAGAACAAATAAGCAAACAAGCCAATTAAGAAACCAAGTAAATGTATAGCTGGTTTGAAAAACCAACACATTTAGGATGGCTTTGGAAAAAAATGTATTTTCTAGTCTACTCAAGGGAAATTAAAAACTCTTGTGTCTTATTGATTTCCTCTAAGCTCATCTGCACATTGTTTACGTAAAAGCTAAGTGATGAAAGGAAGGCTGTAATTTTTGGAAGCATGGATTTTAAATGCAGAGATTTTGGTTTTGTTTCCTGGAAATGAATCCTTTCTGCAGAGAAGTGTTCACCTCTGGAAAACATTTTTCATGTCCAGTCTGGTGTGCATCAGTGAATAGTCGAGGGGAGAAAGCATCTTGTCTGAGCTGAGCTTGGCTCTCCTTCTGCCTCAGACCCCTGAGAAGTACCGGAAGAGGCAAGGCATCATGGGATAGCTGCCTCCTTTGAGAGTCCAGGCAAGTAATAATGATCACCAACTCTTAATATTAGGCACTAATAAACGAGGTAGGAAAGTAGGCTGCGTTTTTCAGCCTTCTCTGTTTTCTCTACTCCACTGAAAAATCCGCTTGTTTCTCACCCACTCTGTGAACACTGAAAAGTCCAGAAAAGGACTTTGGACAGCAGGAGAAATCTTCATTTATTTAGCATTCATTACAGTAATATTAATGGCATATGTACCATGTCCTAGCCCCTGGCATTTTAAAATAAGAGGATGGGTTGTTGATAAGAATTAAACTCTAATCATGTGCATTCGACTACAGTGTGTTTTGAAATAAGGGCTTTTGGCACAAGGGCAATGGGAATAATACATTTAGGGCCAGTCCAATTGTGTAGCTGTTGGGATTGTGTGAACAATGTAATATGGCTTTGAAATTCTTGTGTCAGAACTGGTTTTGAGTCATCTTTGGGGCACAGTCACTTAGTCATGGTGACTGTTTGTTTCTTGCCCACTGCATGAACAATCTGTTCACATTCATTATCTCATTCAGTTCACAAAATATTCCTGGATATAATTATTCATGCTTTTCAGAGTTGGAAACTGAGGTTTAGAGAGATTGATTTTGTCTGATGAATGCTAATATTTGAATGTAAAATCTCATTTTACTTTAGTGGAAGACCACAGGATCTTGGCATTTGAAGGGACCTTAGATTTTGTTGACTCTGATTCCCTTCTAATTCCCTTCTATTATATCCTAAAGAATTGGTCATTCAGCACAAGTTTAGGATGAATCCACTAGGTTCTTGGGGAAATGCTTCATGGCTCATAAAATCATTCTTTATGAAGAGTTCCAGAAACAGGGCAGTCACAAACTGGTGGTTCTTCTCCTTTTTCTGTTTTGTGATCACCACCCAGAAACCTCATGGGAATTTTCACACCCTAGTTATAAATTATACACACAGAGACTCTGCTCAATCCTTCATTTTGAGAAAAGATGACTATCTAATTTTAAGTACATTACAAAGAATTAGTCATTGGATTGAAATGTCAAATCTAAAAAAAAAAAGTCCTATGAAATATTAAATAGACCTTCTTATCCCTTAGGGTACAAATCATTACCTAAAGAGAACAAGGCACATGAAAATAGAGAAGTGGTTCAGTATAATTTATAATCAAACCATCAAAGCTTCCTGCTGATTGTTTTGTAACTTGAGATTAAGAAATTTGCTGAGCTGAGGAAGAAAACAACTTTTTACAATTATATAGTCAAGTTCTGAAGTATGTTTTGGGCCTGTCAAGTTCTAAATCGATCTTTTAAACTTCAACAGCAAATCAAATATCTACGTAATAAAAAAGGATGAATTTATTATTCTTTTGATACATATGCTTGGTATCATGTTATTTAACGTTGAGCTTTTTTTCTCAAGTAAGTATATTGGCAAGCTGTGGAAAAGCTGTTAGTTTTCACCTAATCTCTTAAGAGTGATTATTTCTTAACAGACACGGATTTAATATTCCCCCTATACTGTGCAAAAAACACAAAAGTTTTCTTGGTCATTTTGACTGATGTGATTTTTGGCACTACTTTAAATTATTGATTATGGTTAAAAAGGGGAGGGACTTTCTGATGAGAACAGCACTCTCTTTAATAGCCTTTCACAGAATCAATTTTTACCATTCCTGCTGTGTTCCTGCCGAGTGCTGAAGGTTAGCAACCTTGGGGAGAATCTCTGTCTCCTAAATTTGTCTTTTAATTTTTCATGATTTGCCTTTTTCAACTCCTCCATGTTTAGCTAAACAATTTACAATACAGATCTTTTTGTATGGTTTCTTTTGTGCTTGAAAGGGGGGGAGAGATGTGTGTGTATGTGTGTGTGTGAGAGAGAGAGAGAGAGAGGATTTTGCTATTTAGGTGGCTACTTAGTATCTGTCGTGGGTGATGGATTAATACCGTAGATTCATGGCCCCAGTGCCCTGTTTCTTGATCTCGTCTCTTGATCTCGTCTCTTGATTGGAATAAGTCAGATCGTGCATCCGTATCTTTTACACCGGAAGCAGCTGAGTGGTGGATACACCTTTCCCCGCTGCTTTGTCCCCAGCTCATCTGGACAAGGGGGCTTTGATGCCATTTGCATGTGGAGCCTCAGCAACGTGATGTCTGGGCAAATGTACCTGGGAGAGGTGGTTTCATCCTCCACGAAATCTGATCCTACCCGGGCTAATTAACTAGATTCTTGTTTACACACAAAACCATCCACCGGGCTTCAGATAGGGAGTTAATTTAGACACAGGTAAAGAAAGATAGGAAACTATTGAGAAATGTAGCTCAGAAACCTAAAGGATGCTGGTAGCCGATCAGCTGAGGGTGGGTTGCACTGTCTTGGCAAGAGATTGTGAGTAAGCTCTTAATACCTAAGGTATTTCATTGGGCACAGCGTCCCTTCTGGATTTCTTTGGGACTTTGTTTTCTTAGTTGCTTATTTCGTTAGGCAGGCTGGAAGGGTGTGGGGATCATAAAAAGAGGAAATGAGCTATTTTGAATTGATGGAGTGGCTTGGAAAGAGTCCTCTCAAATTAAAGTTGTTGGCTTTCCTGTGGCCCAAGTGGTGAAGTTTAGAAATTGTGATCCGTGGAGCTTGAAGATTTTCAAAGAGAACCAGAATCTGTTACAAAACTTCTGTCTTCTCCTTCATGTGTCACTAATTTCTACTCTGGGACGACCTATTAAGTTATTCAAGTAGAAAAGTCTATACTCAAGAGAATATGAATCAGCAAGTTAGTTCATCCCAGGCAAATGCTTCAGTGCGGGGCAAAGTAACTTTTTACTATAACGAAATATAAACTGGATCTGAAGACTTGGAATTCTTACCAGTGGTGCTTTGCTCTCACACAGCTTGACTTCTGTGTGGAAAGGCTGCTTTGCTCAACTTTCCAGAAATTACTGATGTTCATCTTGTTCCCCATTTCACTCTAACTCAAATTAATTTAATTTTGGAGCATTATCTTTTTATTGTTTTACTACTTCAAGATTTAATGTGGTTAAACTGCAACAGAATGAAAAAATACTCCTTTAATTTCAGCATATCTGGTAAGAAATCTGTCTTTAATAGTGACTACAATTGCCATGGTTTTTTATCTTTTCCTGTATTATGGTTTGTAGATTAGTAAATACATTGAACATGAAATTCATTGTAACTCAAGGGGATTTTATGAGATAATGAAATCAGAACTCACCTGAAAAGACCTGTCCTGGTCATCATTACCTCATGGCTGATATCATGCTTACCGTCAGGTGTATACTTGGTTCTATGGTTTTTTATGTAGCCTCCTGAAAAGTTCTGCTTTATCTTCTAGGATTAATCCTGCTGGAATGGACCTGAGTTAATTCAATTAAACATAGCTTACCTCCTTTGGGTTGTTTAATTAATTTGGAAAATAATTAACTTAAACAGATAGTTTGCTATTTTATTAGTTTATCAATTGCATAAATCAAGGCATATTCATTGAAGGCAAGGTTAGTCAACAGAGGTAGATATACAATTCTAAATCTTCTCCCACTCTGCTGCCCAGAGGTAAGGACTGTTACATATTTTATGAATATCTTTCAGACCCTGTTCTGTGGCACTGTCTCTCTTCATATGTTTATATATCTGGGTTTTTTTTCTTACTAAAAATGGAAGTGCTGAACATGTACTTGGTTAACTTGCCCTTTTCACTTAGTATTACATTAAATATGAGATATATTGATACATTTTCATAAACAGATATACTTTTTTTTTTTAAAGATTTTTATTTATTTATTTGACAGAGAGAGAGACAGCAGAGAGGGAACACAAGCAAGGGGAGTGTGAGAGGGAGAAGCAGGCTTCCCGCGGAGCGAGGAGCCCGATGCGGGGCTCGATCCCAGGACCCCGGGATCATGACCTGAGCCAAAGGCAGACACTTAACGACTGAGCCACCCAGGCGCCCCAAACAGATATACTTTTATTACACAGTTTTTAATGGTCTGTAACTTAGGGGTGTAATACCATTATTTATTTAAGTTCCATTGTTGGACATTTAGATTGTTTTTTTCTTCAACTCATTAATTTGACAAATGTTAGCCGATTTCCTAGCATGAGTCAGCAGTAGAATAGATCCAGAGCCCTTATGTTCCTGCCTCATGGAGCTGGTAGATCCACAGAGGAGCGTTGATTACCCGTTGTGAAAAGTGCTATGGGGACAAAGTTCTAGAAGTTCTAAGTGGAGAGCCAAGATAAGGGATGGCCTTGGGGTCCTGGAAGGGCCTCCCTGGGGAGATGTTTACAAGAAGGTGTGAAGATTGGAGGAGGGTTATTAGCTGTGTCAACAGGTAGAGGTAGGGATGAATGGGCAGAGACGAACATGAACAGTCCCAGGGGTGGCAGTGGGGGGGATGGGAAGCTTGGATTGCTGAGAGATAATTGGTGTAGGTACTACCTAGGGAACAAAGGGTTGAGGGTGCCAGGTGAATTTGGAGAGGCAGGCAGGGACCAGATGATTCAGTACTTTGGTCTTAATTAGCAAAATGGTGAGCAGCCATGTGAGGGTAACGTCAGGGTTGTGCTTTGAGAAAATAACTGTGACAGTGGTGTGAAGAATCAGCTAGCAGGAATTCTTTTTTTTTTTTAAGATTTTATTTATCTATTTGAGAGAGAGAGAGTACAGAGGGAGAGTGAGAGGGAGAAGCGGACTCCCTGCTGAGCAGAGAGCCCGATATAGGGCTCGATCCCAGGACCCTGGGCAGATGCTTAACCGACTGAGCCACCCAGGTGCCCCAGCTAATAGGAATTCTTGACCTTTAATGTGCCACTGACCTTTTTGGCTGTCTGCTGAAGCCTAGGAGACACCTAAGAATAATATTTTTGAATCTATACAATAAAGCACATAGGATAACAAAGGAGACCAATTATATTGAAATACAATTGCCAAAATATTAAACTCACATATGTGATGTGCATGTGTGCTTCTTTATTAATACATCAGATAATAAGATTTAGTGGGGAATCTGATAGCTGCTGTACGTTTAAAGGAGTGATTGGAGTAAACACTATATGACAACTGTCATGTGGTGTGAAAATACCTGATTTCTCTTGGCGGCAATATCACAGTAGTATTTGGAGTATTAGTACTCTCCGAATACTAGTATGGCTGGTGGCTAACATTCATGATGGAGTGAAATGGTAAATTTCAGTTTGAGATGAATGAAAATAAGGTGTACTATTTTCCCCCACCCGAGTTCATGGGCCACCTGAATTCTCTCCACAAGACTCCTTGGGAGTCCGTGGACCCTGGGCTAAAAACCTCTGAGGGGAAGATGAGTAAAAGCTGGAAGCCGGTTAGGAGGCAATTGTAGATGAGAGATTGAGTTAGCCTGAAGAAGGCAGCAATCGAGACGGGAGCAGGGAAGGAGCAGGAAGCCAGACCTTCACATGGTAAGTTTAAAGTATCCCAGTGACATTGCCAGGTGGGCAGTTGATGTCGGGAGCTCAGAGGAATGATCTGGAGTGCAATCTAAGCGTGAGAGGCATGTTCCTAGAGATTGTAGCTGGAGCCCTGAGCATTGATTAGGTTGCCTAGAAGCTGAATCGAGTGAGCAGAGAAAGAGCCCAGGAATCAGTTTTCAACACTGAAGGCCCATGGGGGAGGGCAGGAGATGGTTGAAGACATTGAGGAATATGGGAGAGGTAGCAGCATAGCCAGGAGGGGGTGGTTTCCTGGACTCCATTTTAAGACAAGTGTTGTCAGTGATGTTGAAAGACATTCAGAGGTGAAGTAAAATGAGAATTGAAAAATATATCTTGAATTGACCATCAAGAGCTTATGAATGACTAGAAGAGAGTGATTTTGGAGAGGTGATGTGAGCGGAATGCAGTTTGTTGTAGTAGAAGTGAGTAGGAGGGAAGAACTTGGAGAAAGCCAGTGTAGATGATTCAGGTTCGAAAAGATTCACACAGTTCTGAAGAATAAGCTCGTAAGTCAGAATTCCCTCTCATACCCATTACCTGTTTCACGTTGTCTCTTCCACACAGAGAAAATCTGGGTGGGGGAAGGGGGGGGGGAAGATGTGGTTGTGGTTTGTTGGTTTTATGTTATATAAATGGAATAAACTATATGTACTTTTTTCCTATACACACGAGACATGTTTTGGGGACAATAGTACTAATAGCTAACATTTCTGTGGCTATGACTCCATACTAGGCACTGTTCTAAGCACTTGACTTATAAACCTCACATGGCCGTATAAGATTACTGTTATTATCTGCATTTTACAGGATCAGGAAATTGAGTCCCAGAGAGGTTACAAAGTTTTCGTAAGGTCATATAGCCAGACCCTTAAACAGGGAAACAGCCATCCATGAACCACTGTTTGTCACAGCCTTGTTTATAGCAGCAAACCTCGGAAGGGGCATCTGTCAGATATTGCTGGAGCTGGGATTAGGATACAGGAAGTCTAGTTCAAGACCTCCTCGTTCTGCTGCATAATAATGTACAACATAGGAATATTGTCTTTATTTTACTGGTCCTTGTGGCTGGGCCTTTCGGTTGTTTCTTCTTTTTCTCATAACAAACTAGTCTTCTGAGAACAGTCATCTCTTATCTCATGAATATGTCCCAGTATCTTTCTAGAGTAATTATGAAGATAAAGAATTTTTGACAGATACCTCTGCCAAGAAAGTTTACGATTGTAATCAGAGCTGTGATGAACAGTGGGCTCGTGAATGTCTGTTGCCTTGTGTAAGGGTCCCGGCAAGAGTATTAAATATGGTACTCATCAAGAGTGTATTGTTTAAAAAAAATCTAGTAAAGTGTATTGTATTATTTTATATATTCCTCATAATATGAATACTGCATTATGTCAACATCTTTACGACAAACTATTCTTTACCCAAAAAAATAAGTCAATAAATTAAGCACACACGAATTCCCAGCTTTCTCTGGGCAGATTTTCTCTGCCTCTTTGCTGCTTGTTAGCGGTCCTTCCACCTCATGGGATGCCAGGGGCCTGGATGGTTCTAGAACACAGTTCTCCACAGTGAACCAAATGACTGTTTCTGGCCTGGACTGTTTTCATAGAGAAAGGTGCTCTTGAGTGGGGATGGAAGGAAACTCTGCCTCCCTGACTCCCACCTGTGGCTCAGCCCTTGGCTTCCTTGGTGGTGGAGTTCATTTGGCCAGTGACCACATGCTTTATTTCAAAATCCTCAAATCCATGCTTATTTTACCTAATCAACCTTTGTCCTCCATTATCTCAGAAATGAATCCTGAAAAGGAAGGAAGACAGCTCTAAACTCACGCAAAGGCAACCAATTCTCGGCTCGTTTACATGAACTTTTTTTTTTTTAAGATTTTATTTTTTTATTTGACAGAGAGAGACACAGCAAGAGAGGGAACACAAGCAGGGGGAGTGGGAGACGGAGAAGCAGGCTCCCCGCGGAGCAGGGAGCCCGATGCGGGGCTTGATCCCAGGACCCTGGGATCGTGACCTGAGCCCAAGGCAGACGCTTAACGACTGAGCCACCCAGGCGCCCCACTGGTCTGATCTTCTCTGGGTTTCGTGTGTGACTACCGTCCTAGTGCTACTGAGGAAGGCTTCCTGGGTCTGTGCTTTATGGAGACTGACCAGCCGTCGGTTTTTCAGCCTCACCCAGCGAGCCCTTGCATCGGTAGTTGCGCACTGCTGCCTTCTTTTGCCTCCCAGAGTCAAAATCAACTTATGAACCTGTGGAATAGTCCACCCCCAGCATTTTAACCAGACGGTTGCTGATCCAGGCCTTTCTTTGGACCATTTAGTTAACCAGTGAACTCGCCAGCAGTGGTGCAAATAAGAATGTGTTTTTTTCCTCTTCTCCCACAAGAGACTTCATGATTCAGGGATCAAAAAATCATAGTAAACAAGACTCCGGATTTAAGGATTTGGACTTGCTGTGACATTGTCCCAAGCAGCTTTCTCTCTTATCCATTACTGAGAGAAATACTACTTACCTGCCTCCTAGAATGATAGTGAAGAGACTATCTGAAATGTTTGCTAGTTCCCAATATTTTACATTTAAAATATAGAAATGTATGTTTCATTCTTTTCAGGATGTGGCTGGGAGGGTAGATTACTGAAAGAATGGTTTTTCAATCATCTTTGCTTTAGTATCAGTTCTTAGGAGAGAGCAAATAGTGTAATTAATGGCTAAGAGTACAGGCCGTGGAACACAAGGCTGCCTGGGATTGAATCCCAGCACCACCACTTATTAACTGTGTGACTTTAGGCAAGCCACTTAACCTCTCTGTTCCTTGTTTTCCTGGTCTGTGAAATGGGAAGTGTTGATAATTAAATGAGTAATATACAAAAAGCACTTAGAACAGTGTCTGGCTCATGGTGAGTGCTCAGTAAATGTCACCCACTCTTGTTATTTTGCAACCCCAAATACTGGTAATGTGTCTCCCTTGTCTGCTTCCATCCTTCTCTTCCCCAGCCTGGATGGTGAGTCCAGCTAGAAAGGCATGGCAAGGGACAGTTCCAGGTCCCTAGGGAGGATAAAGCCCAGGTACTAGTCAGGGATCTGTCACCCGTTGGCTCCAAAAGCGGGGGGCAGTTTGCTACTTTTATACTTGTTGCATTTGAATAAGTGGGAGGACTTTTGGAACTTTGAGGTTTCATCTCTGGGGGAGGGGGAAGGGCACCCCTGATGATCGGTGTCCTCGTGGGGTCCAGGTGGGAAGGAAATCTGCACACATGGTTTTGCTCCATTCTTTGTGTTTGTTCACATGGGTTACTGAAGTCCATTCTGGGGAAGAGGGAGCACAGTTTTACTTTTTTCTCCATTTAATTGATCTGTATATATTTAGGTTTAATTGTTAAAAATTAAGATTTGTTTAGGGGCACCTGGGTGGCTCAGTTGCTAGGTATGGAGCCTACTAAATAAAAATGAAAAATTAAAAAATAAATTAAAATCTGTCTTTAAGGGATGAGCAGAAGTGACCATCAAGTATGCATTATTTTTGTTGATTCTTTGTTACTTCATGATCAAAGAAATACCCACATTTGGATACTTGCAGGGAAAATAAGATTTAAGTCATTGAATAAATAAATATTTTCTTTTTAAAAAGATTTTATTTATTTGAGATAGAGCAAGAGAGAGAGAGAGCACAAGGTGGGGGAGAGGGGCAGAGGAAGAAGCAGACTCCCCACTGAACAGGGAGCCCAATGCAGGGCTTGATCCCGGGACCCTGGGATCATGACCTGAGCCGAAGGCAGACGCTTAAACCCACTGAGCCACCCAGGTGCCCCTAAATGAATATTTTCTAATCTTGCAAAAAAGGGGGAGGGTAGCTTATAATCAGAAGCACCATCAGCCTTGTCTGAAGAGAAGGATGGTAATTTATTAATTGGTTATCATGAAAGGGATTTTATATTTTGTGAGAATTATTACTGTAAATAGGTATATTAGTTTGCCAGGGCTGCCAGGACAAAGCACCACAGCCTGGGTGGCTTCAACAGCAGAAATGTATTTCTCACAATTCTGGAGGCTGGAAGTCCAAGATCAAGGTGCCAGTAGGGTTGATTTCTCCTGGGGCCTCTCTCCTTGGCTTGCACATAAGGTCTTTCCCTAGTGCATGCATACCTCGTGTCCTTCCTCATAAGGACACCAGTCCTGCTAGACTGGGGCCCACGTTAAGGGCTTCCTGTAGCCTTAGTTACCTCTTTAAAGGCCTTGTCTCTAAATACAGTCACATGCTAAGGAACTGGGGGTTACTCTTTCAATATATGCGAAGGGACATGTTTTAATCTACGACAACAGGGGTTTGTTGGAAGTTGAACGAAGCTGAGGACTTATTTTAAGGCAGGTCCTACTTTACGGCAGGCTCTGGACATGAGAAGCGCATCCCGAGCAAGAATGCAAGTGCTGCAGTGGGAGGATCATGGGGGCTGCAGCTGGGGGCCTGGGACAGGCGACCCATAACATCACGGTGGCCTCTTGGTCTGCAGGGAGCAGAGCCCCCACCTGCAGCCCGGTGGACACTCATTGTTTGCAGCTGCTGGGTGGTGGGAAGGGGTGTTCAATGAGGCCCCTTCCTCCCAAGCCATGCCACTGATAACTTCGTGTACTGTCAAATTTTGCACTAACCAGAAAATGCGAACTAGTCACAGACCTTGGTGAAATGTCACTTTTTCCCCTTAATGTGTTTACATATTTCTGTCACTACAAAGTCATTTTACCTTCAGTGCTTAATTATCTGTCCTAATGGGGGAGAACATTAGTGTGAAGACTGATTTCATTTCCAGCTTCCTGGTCTGTGTCGGTAGGTTCACATTCTGGATTCTAATGCCAACTCTTCCCTTCTCGCCTTGTCTCTATAAGCAAGTTGCTTAAGCTCACAGGCCTCATCTATAAGAGGATGTCATTGGCCAAGTTGGATTCTTGGTTTGCAGATTTAGTATGCAAAGACTCAATGTGTTAACAAGTGCATGTTGCTTGGGCCCTTCCCCATCAAGATTCCAATTTGGTGGGGTCTTACACGAGACCCAGGAATCCCCATTGTCAGCAAGCATCCCTAAGTGACTCAGGCAGTCCTCTCTTCCCACTTTGGGAACCTGGTCTGAGATCTCTCCTCGTCAGGGAAAGAGATCGGGAGTGAACAGACTTGAGAACAAGCCCGAGTTTGAGAAATAGCCGGTTTTGGATACTTCTTAATGCCTTTTTTGGTCCTTGTCCCCAAAGCTACACAATTTAAATTTTATTTGGTGCCCAAATGCAGCTATTAAGCTGTGAGACCATAAACACAGGTTGCACAAAATGGTCAAGGCATCTAACTTCAGGGCTGTAATTCCTGCTGTCTTTGCTACTCTCCCAAACTTTCCCCTCTGCCGTATTACGTGTCTTTGAGCTAAATGGTCGTACCTTTATTGGACACTTACTGGCTCTACCGTATCCCTTCATGGATCATAGATGGACATTCTGTCATTGATCTCATGCCCACAATGCAATGGCTACTGCTAATTCTTAGGCCTGGGCTGTAGAAGAGTAAATGAATCCATAATGAATGCAGAAGAAAAAAAATCACCAGGAGGCAGAGTGCTTGCCAGGATATTGTGGAGTGGAGAAGGCAGAAGAAGGTCTAGCTAGTAGTAAAAGGGGGAAACAGGCCCTGCTTTCGCTGAGTAACAAATGACCACGAAGGTAGTGGCTTAAAACCGCATCCATAGTTATTGTAGATCTGGATTCTGAGCATGGGTTGGCTCGGTCCTCTGCTGAGAGCCTCACTGGCCAAAGGCAGGGTGTCAGCCAGGGCTGCAGTCTCATCTGAAGCTCGGGGTTCTCTCCAAAGCTCACTGGTTATTGGCAGAGTGTATTTCCTTGTGGTTGTGTGACCAATGTCCTCATTTTCTTGCTAGCTTTGACCAGGACCATTTTCAGCTCTAGAGACTATCCTTGGGTCTTTGCCCTGTGTTTCCTCCTTTTATACTGGCAGCTTCCTTCTCCAAGGCCAGCATCTGCTGCTGCTTATCTCCTTTAAGGGCTCACCTGATTAGGTAAGGCCCACCCCAAAGAAACTTCCTTTTAATTAACCCAAGGTTAACTGATTAAGGACCTTCATTAAATCTGCAAAATCACTTCACCTTACAATGTGATATAATCACAGGAGTGATAGCCCATCACGGACCTAGGTCTTGCCCCTACTCGGGGGAGGAACTGTTCAGAGCATGTGTATCAGGAGGCAGGAATCTTAGGACCATCTAAGAATTCTGCCTACCACCTGTCAAAGATTGTTTATTGTATGTTGGGTACCAAATCTTTTTTTTTTTTTCTAAGATTTTATTTATTTGAGAGAGAGAGAGTGCACAAATGGAGGGAGAGGGAGAAGCACACTGCCCCCACTGGAGCAGGGAGCCTGATGTGGGGCTCGATCCCAGGACCCTGAGATCATGACTTGAGCTGAAGGCAGGCGCTTAACAGACTGAGCCATCCAGGCGTGGGCACCAAATCTTAACTGTTAATTTGTTAGAAACTCTACAAAAATATTAATACTAATACTAATTTCTAGGGATCTCTAATTGTATAGATTCTAATCTGCAACTTTTTTGAGAAATGTTTTTAAGCAGAATAAAGTATCTAGCCTTTCCTTCCAGAATTTGAAATCACAGAGTGCTAGAAAAAGCCCAGAGCTCATCCAGTTACCTTATTCCTTGTGCAGAAGAGAAAACAGTCTCAGGGGGAAAGACCTCCCAAGGTCATGGAGCAAGGTTGGGAGTTGGCTGGCCCTTTCCCTCATTGCTTTTCCTATGTGTCTCTTAGTTTTCTTTAAAGATGAGCTCCAAGTACTCATATTAATCTGGAGCTCATTGACGTTAATGAGCAGTGTTCTTTGTTTCCCGTTATTGTCCTGAATTAGAACATTTTTCTTATAATGTGTTTGTGAATTAGTTACTAAATGAAATGGAATCTTGATAAAATGAGCTTTTTGTTGTTATGTATTTGTATAATCTTTATAATTTTCAGGATGACTCGTACTGTCAAGGAATTGTAGAGCTGAGGGTGAAGATAGCAAACCAGAGAAAGTTTTTGTGATCCAGCTGCCTCACCAAAAAACACTTTTTTTGTGATTGACAATTGAATTGACATTCATCAAGTAATTTTCCATGCTTTTCCCCCATATTCAGTGATACGGGTAGTTTTTGGTTTGTTTGTTTTTTTCCTCTTTAAGTAGAAATCTGATTGAATGTTTTTTCCATTTCTTCTTTTGGAGTAGAATCTTACCATTGATAAGATGGCGTTTTTCTATAGCGGTGTGTATTAAAGCTTCTGCTCCAGACTACCTACCAGTACATGACCTCACAGGTAGCCAGACTCACCCTTAGCTTGAAAAGTGACTGCTACTAAGTAAGAAGCTAGTTATTATCCCAGCATGGAGACAGTGGATTGTCAAGTAGGAGCGGAATGTCCTCAGCGTGTGTGGCTGGAATAATGCGTGACTTAGCCCAACCTTGGTGCTGCCTGATTTGGGGTGAAACAGTGGACGGCTTGCAGACTTGGATCTGGGCACACATCTTTGGCAGTTGACAAGGTGTGTTTGTGGGCTGAATCCTTAAGATCGAGAAAACGTGGCAGCCATAGGCTATTCCTGAGTCCCATCTCTTGCATCTTCTTATGTGTCACTGCTTAGTTACAGGCACCGACAAGGACCTCTCTCACATTCCCATGAGAATGGCTGGACCATTTGACCACTGCCTTTTCCAGGAAGCCCCTTATTCTCTGCCTCACCACCGTATCACACCCTCCGGCACCCTGGAGCATGGCGTTTGTGTTTTACACTCTACCCTCTATGAAATTCATCTGTAGGGGCGCCTGAGTGGCTCCGTCGGTTAAACATCTGCCTTCAGCACAGGTCGTGATCCCAGGGTCCTGGGATCGAGCCCCGCATCGGGCTCCCTGCTCAGCGGGGAGTCTGCTTCTCTGCTCCTCCCCTGGCTCATGTGCTGTATCTCTCTCTCTCTCTCTCTCTCTCTCTCTCGCTGTCGCTCACTCTCTCAAATAAATAAAATCTTTAAAAAAAAAAAAGAAATTCATTTGTACATTTGTTTGGAGATTTGTTAAATCTCCATGAGGACATAGGTTCCTTGAGGTCAGGGACAGCATCTCCTGTGTGTGCTCGGCGGTCATCTTTGTATCTGTCACCTGCTGTAGAAATTCCTTGTCTGTGGGCCTCAGACCCCTGGGAAAAAGAAGATATTTCAGAGGCTGTGTATCTGTATGTGTACCCAGCATTTTATATGTATGTGACTCTTTTTCAAATATATTTGGATTCTCTTGGGTTGAATAATACGCAAGTTTCTTTAAGAGTGCACTTGCTTCGTTATAACGTGGGTCTTTTCTCAGCCAGTACTTACTAAGAGTGCATTAAAAGATGCCTTCGGCTTGTGTGTTGAGAGTCACTGCCCTTCAGCATCTAGCAAGGTGCTCTATGTTGTGAGATATTTGGGTATTTCCCTGTCTCGGGCTTTCTGGCCCCCCGTTTCTTCTGTGAGGTATGCAAAAAATGACAGTGCTTGTCCTCTGTAGCACTAATAACCATTTTGGTTCTTTAATTCTTTGATTGAATATTTGATGAATGTCCACTCTACCCCTAGACCAGACGCTCCTGACCCCCAGGACTGTGTCTATCTGTGACCTCTTGCCTAATAGAATGATCTCCCACGGTAGGTTCGATACATATGTTAGTGGTCAGAGGCTCTGGGATCACAGTTCTGAGTGTTTTTAGTACTCACTCTTTAATATGTAGACATGTTTCTGTTTTTTAAAAGTTGGGGATTCTTATGGTAAATAACATGATCCCCAAAGGTCTCCGGGCTCCAAATCACAGGATTTAGACGAATACCTGAGCTAATTTTAATGTTAAAGCCAAATGTCTGCCACCTGGTGTCAGATTAAGACTTAGCATCTTGGCTAATTCTCACAGTGAGTGAATCCCATTACTTTTACTATTTAGTTGTTAAAGTCAATTATATATTTCACGTAAAATTATAATAAGCACCATCCTGAAGTTACTCCTGACTTGCTACCTATGTATTTGTATTGAACATTGTCGGGTTTTCCCGAGTCTAAAAACTAATTAAGAATTAAAGTCTAATTTTAGTAAATTTTCTCTATACTGCTGACTCTGTAGCATTCAGTTTTATAGAGGAGAGAAATAATAACTTTTATGTGAAACAAAAATAGCCTTAAACATTATCAATATTTTATGAGTTTGTATAAACCTTATTACTGCTGATAGTCTTTCTAATAGTTTTGGTCAGAAGGAAGGATAAAAATTCATTTTTAACAAACCTTTGAGTAGCTTACATTGACTGGTTTGGATTAAATGAGAATGCAGGTATTCATGAGGTTCCCTAGAATTAGAGTCAATCCAAGTCCAGAGTTGAGAAATAAGAGGTAAGTAAAGAATGTGTGTTTCTGTTTTGTAAAGACTGAGGTTTAAGTAGGGGAAAGTTCTTTTCCTCCTTACTGCATTCACATCCCTTACTTACCTGAAAGCTGTTCATTTGCAGTGTGCAGGAGACTTTATGGCATAATGTCCTACCTTCTAGACCAACAATAAGATGATATGAGATAAAGTGTACCATTCCAGGAGTTGCAAGGAGTCTTAAATGTTAGAAGGTGGATCTGTTTATTAACCACTTGTAGCATCTGGTGTCAAGATGCCGGAGATCCGCCATGATGTCCAACCATTCCATTTATAGCCCCAAGGAGCTGAACTTCTATTGCAGGAGTCAGATAATAATTAAACACATAGTTAGGCAAAATTAGATGTGATTACTTACTGGTCAACATAGAAAACTACCCTGGTGTGTGTGTGGGGGGGGGGTTAGGGTGAAACCAGATCAGTGAGGAGAGGTTGAAACAAGGGCAAAAGCCTTTTGAGGAGCCCCAAATAGATGCCTCATTGTCCCTGTACCACCCGCTTTGACTTCAGTTACTGAAGGGCGTCCAGGCCCTTGCTCAATGCCTACTTCACTGCACTTTAGACATGTTCCTAACCCAGCTGCATAGCAGAGAAGCGATGAGGTTTAGTGAGTTAGAAGAGAGCTGGGTGCAAGGAGAAGCTGGATCAGGAGAGAAAAGAAGCTGGTAGAGCCAAGCCTTCCAAAATTAGCAAGGGGACAGCTTAGCACTGGCAGGGTAGGGGGGCAGCGGACCCAGACCAAATCACAAGGGCTCAGAGAACATGCCAGTTAGCAGCGGTAGATGTAAGGAGTTTACGTGCCTCTCATTGACAGTTGATAGCACTTGATATTTGGAGTAACGGTCTTGAGTCACCAAGAAGAAATAAAATTATGCTTTGGGCCCTTTACTAAAACAGAGACGAGAGCGCCAGGCACAGGGCCCGCAGCTTTGTCTAAAAGTGTTGGCCCTACTGGGATGTGAGTTCTTTGAAGGCAGGGACTGTATTTCATTCCCACGTGCATCCTGGGAATGTAGCTGAGTGTAGTCTAGAGCAGTGAGTTGTTCAGTAGAGGTTCTCTGATTGTGTTAGGGTAAAGAGGATTATTCTCTAGATGAATCTTCACGGAGATGTTAGAATTAGATATGCCCGAAACTAGACGTGCAGGCAAACTGTACGTTCAGCATCCCTACATCCAGTTCCAACACAGAGAAGTGGTTTAGGCAGCTTCTGTTCTTTTAGTCTCTACTGATATATTTTTAACTATAACAGAACCACATTTTTTTTTTTAAAAATAGCTGTATGTACCATTCACTTAATGATTTACAGGTTTGTTGTGTGTGTCTGAGCACCTTCTGTGTGCTTGGCCTTGGGCTAGATCCTGTGGGTGCAGATTAGTAAAGATTTCTCCCTGCCCTTAAATAATTCTGCAGATAGACAGTATCTCTAAATGTACTAACTATTGTTATGGGTTGAATTGTGTCCCCCAGAAAGAGATGTTGAAGTCCCAACTCCTGGTACCTGTGTGTGCGATCTTATTTGGGAATAGGGTCATTGCTGATGTGATCAAGTGAAGATGAGGTCAGAAGGGTAGGCCCTTAATCCATTACGACTGGTGACCTTATACCAGGAGGGAAATTTGGACACAGACCAAAGGGAGACTGCCCTGTGATGACAGAGGTACACAGAGGAGGAGGAAGGGGCTGTGTGAAGGTGGGGGCAGACTGGAGTTACGTTGCACGTTGCTACAAACCAAGGAATGCCCGGGGCCTCCAGCAGCTGGAAGAGGCAGGGAAGGACCCTCTCCCAGTGGCTTTGGAGGGATCAGGGCCCTGCCAACACCTTGATTTTGAATTGCTAGGCTTTAGTACTATGAGACAATGAATTTCTGTTATTATAAGCCATCCAGTTTGTGGTACTCTGTTATGGCAGCCCAAGGAAAGGAGTACAACTATAGTCCATTTCTTTATGAATCAGGGTTCTGTGGGGAAATAGATGATCACTCCAATGGGGTAACTGAGGAGAGTTTAAAGAAGGCTCTGTGTACAGAAGCTTGGGCAAGATTAAGAACCTCCAGGGGATGGGGAAGCCTTCTGGGTTTGACAGCAACAAGTTCCCATTGGCACATGCGAGCCCTAAGGGCCAAGAAGAGGGGAGGTTCCTGGAACCCAGGTGGAGCTAGATTTGCAACTGTGAGTATAGGAAAGGGGTGGCCTGATTATAGCCCCAGCCAACCTGCGCCCTTGCAGGGAGGGAGCTGGGGACTTCATAGTCTGACTTTTTCTCCTCCCACGTCCTATCACCTGCTGAGCCTCTCAGTGGTGAAACCTGCCAAGGGTTTAGCCTCTCGACTGGAAAGGGTGGAGAGTAGACTGAAAAGGGAAACTGGAGAATATCCCACACATTGGGGATAAGGAGTATGTGTCATTCAAAGGTGTCTTCTCTATGAGAAGGAAAGAATCTGATGTCTAAGATAGTATTGTTCATACCACTGGTTCCCAACAAATACTGTGATTGCCAACAAAAGCTACCCAGAATTGTTTATTTTGGAGTCCAGGATTCAAGGCAGTGGAATTCATTCAACAAATTCTTATTAAGCACGTACTATAGTGCCAGATACCAGACAGCCCCTAGGGAGAAGCACCAAGTAAAACAGACTGTCCTTACTCTCACAGAACTTAACTTCTAGAACTCAGAGTTCTATTCAAAGAACTTAGTCTAGTAGGCATCAACTATGTGAACAAGGGTTAAAACTCCCACAGGACTCTACTCTCTCATATTACTCAGTGTAATCTTAAGTTACTAACTAAATGCCACTCTTCCTCCTGTGGACTGCAAACTTCATGCAGCCAGTGATGGGATCTCTCATGTTTATTGCCAGGTCCCAACACCTAGCCCAATGCCTGTCTCCTGGCAGATGTTTGCTGAATGAATTGATGAATGAAGGGATGAATGAATGACAGAGTGCCTTCATTTGCCAGAGAGGAAACACTTTTCTTCTATACTTTCAGGTTCTGTGATTGGGGACTGCAAATTAAACTGACCTAAGATTAGCAAGAGGAAGAAACCCAGATTTAATTATGTACTTATACATGAGAATTCTCAAACAAATGTGACTCATGGAGGCTGTTAGAATTTAGGGCTTATATATGATCTTAATAAGAGATGGGAGGAGCAGAGGGTACTTAGAACACACGACTTTTTAGAAGGTTGTGAGAGGAAGACCACTAAGAAAAAGCAGATGATTGCTTTGGAAAGCTAAGTGGGCTCTTCAGAGAATAGATAGGAGATGTGATAGTTTGGTGACCATGCGTTTGGGTGTTGACTTCTCATCTTCCAGAAGAGATTAGAGTTGCTCCCAGGGGGAGGAGATTTAGGACAATTGAGTTCTTTTGGGAGGTTATGTTTTTAGGCAGGTAAGGGATTTCAGGAATTCAGATACCATCAGCTCAAGATAATTTCTGTACCACAGTGGCTTATTCTAGACCCTTTTGTTTTACTATTTAGGAGTTTCTGAAAATTAGTGAGTGGCTTAAAAATATTTAAAATTGGAACAGTCACTACATGAGAAAATATTTGAAAAGATTATTTGAGTGAATCCTTTACAAAGCAAGCATGTTAAAACAAAATAGTCTACAATTTATCTACTTTGTGACTCTAGATTTAATTTTGGGAAGTTTTGAGAGTTTGACTTTTGTTCAGCTTTAGAGATTGAAACCTCTGGTCATTGTTCTCCTAAACTGATTGGCCCACTGAAGTTAAATGAAAGCCTGAATGGGAATATGACTGGATTTGTTATGCACTATAGCCTTTTCACATCTAAGTCAATGATTTAAATCTAGACCAAGAATTTGGTGAAATAGTTTTACTAGTTTAATGTTAAAGCAAAATATCTGCCACTTGGTGTCAGGTTAAGAACCAAAGGGTGTCAGAGGGAGCAGTTATGTGATAGACTTTCTTTTCTTGCTCTTAAAACATTGGCTAGTATTAAATTAGGGATATTAAGTCCTTTGGGCCTCCAAAGTACCATTACTAAACAGAAACCAGCAACTCCTTTGATAACCATATAAGGAAAGTATTTCTAGGAAAAATGTCACAGAATCCATGAACAACTATGTTGTCTAATAGCCTAAGGATGGGGAGATTTAAGGAGAATGAAAAGCAGCTGACTTAACCATTTTCCCAGAGAAAGTTCCTGCTATTTCTGCATAAAGATGTATGATGTGATCCTTAGAGAGTCTCACTCCAATTATTGTGTCCTCTATCTGAATGAGTAAGTAGAGAATCTAGTTTTTCTACTTGTCAGTGGTATAAAGTGCTTTCTTAGCTTAAGAGTAGTTGAGTAGGGCGCCTGGGTGGCTCAGATGGTTAAGCGTCTGCCTTCGGCTCAGGTCATGATCCCAGAGTCTTGGGATCAAGTCCCGCATCGGGCTCCCTGCTCAGCGGGGAGCCTGCTTCTCCCTCTGCCTCTCTGTCTGTCTCTTATGAATAAATAAATAAAATCTTTAAAGAAAAAAAAAAGAGTAGTTGAGTAAAATCACTTGTAAAAAAAAAAAAAAATTAGGGATGGAAACCAAAGAAAGAAAAGGCGGGTTCAAAAAGTCACTGGTCTGTTTCTCAAAATGTAGTTTGAATTTTAGATTTAAAATGTTTCCTTCCTCCCAGAGGTTGAGTCTCACAAGGAAGAATGGTGTTAATAGCCCCTCATTATTAGATTTTGCTGGAGTTCCTCAGTCAATACAAATATATTAAGCAATAAGAAGACATTTCATAGCCTTGATGTAGGAATTATTCTCAGAAATGCCGGCTTGAGGGTTCACCCATGCTAGGAACATCTAAGTTCCAAGTATGTATGAGGAAAATTGCTTTCCCTCTTGAGATCACAACCATAAATAGAAGGCACAGTCAGAAGGGACTGAAGAGTTATGGAACCACAGGGAATTTCTAGACGACAGGGGCAAATGTATTTTTCCTGTCCATGAGAAAAAGCTCTTCAGTGTTTGGCAAGACGATCCTTCATTTCTGCCGGGCTTAAGGTGACAGCTGGCCTGGGACTGGGAGTGCTAAAATCAAGACACTCCCAGGAAAATCAAGACGCTTTGTTCCGGCTAGACTGTCTTACACATTGTGCAACATTTAGCATCCCTGGCTCCTCACCCCCAGTGGTGCCCCCTAGCCATCGTGAGAACCCCAGACACTCCCAGACACTTCCAGATGCCCCTAGGAGTGGGAACTGTCCCTGGTGTGAACCACTCCGAGTCTAGCCCTTGGTCTTGGGGCACGCTGGTCCTATTGACAGGACTGGTCCTGAAATAAGATGAATGGATGCAGGAGGCAATCTTTAGTCTCCAAACAAACAAATAAACAAAAACCCAAATGCAGTTAGTTTAAATACCTTTGGCACACACACAAAAAAAGAGTGGGGATGGGTGGCAGTCTTAATCCAAAGTCCAAGGCATGGGGAAAAAAAAAAAGAAGAAATTAATTCAGTTTATAAACTTTCAGTGTTCATCTGTTTGTGGCTCTTATTCACAAAGAATTACTGGTTCTCACAGAATTTTCAAATTCATTTGTATAGTCATCTGAGATGTTCAACATTTATGTAATTCAGAAGGGCGGAAGAGGTAATGGACCGCCACCTCACCACCCCCATCCCATCTCCTAGGAAGCAAAGAATCAGTTCCTAATGAGAGTCCATCCTTCAGAAGGGATGAGACCGAAGAAAGATGGGCGGCTTCTGACCCAAGAAGATTTAGGATACTGTCAGTAATTGTAAGGGCAGAATATGTTTTGAAAAATCCCTCACTAATTACAGGGCTAGTGTGTCGAACTTCAGTACCTGTTGTCATTATCTGTGCAGAATAGAGATGCTAAAGCACAATTTTATTGATTAAAAAAGCTCAGCCTGCTTCTAGTACTTAATGGGGATTTAAAGAGATTATATTGGGTAACCTTGGGTGGAAAGATGTTTTCTTACATTCCAAAACTGGTCAGTGTATTCTTTATTTAACCCGATTGATCCTCCTCATCCTCTCCTTTTAAACATCAGCTTGTGCACAGAGATGTGGCCGGAAGTCATGTTGTCATGACAACAGTTACATGCTGGGAGGAAGGAGTCTTTCAAATGGCCAGTGACTGGGTTTTTAATCACTGATTTATGTTGATAGCAAAATTAAATCGGGATGTAGAATTTGTAATTATGTGTTATTTTGGCTTGATATTTTCACTTCTATTACTGACGTGTAATTTTTGAACGTGTGTTATGATACACAGTTTTTACATTAATGCAATCCATTTCATTTATTTTCTATCTTGTCAGTAATAATATTCTCAAAACACATAGAGTCCCTGCTTAGAACTTTTGATAGTATTTTTGCCTGTATAAGAAATTCTGAACTTAGGAGTGTTGGTTGT
This sequence comes from Neomonachus schauinslandi, assembly GCF_002201575.2. NCBI lineage: Eukaryota > Metazoa > Chordata > Mammalia > Carnivora > Phocidae > Neomonachus > Neomonachus schauinslandi. Next base: position 169,910,581 of record NC_058404.1, read on the forward strand.
ACTTAGGGGGGCTTGTGAAGAGTGGCTTCTCCTCCCATTCACCTTCATCTCTCAACAGAATCCATTATGGATCCCAAGCATACACAGCAATCCTTGGCTTCAGTCGTGAGGAGCTGAGGGAGATGGATGTCTCATATTGGAAACTATAATACTAAGGAAAAAATATTGCCCTAAATAATTTGTATCTAAAAGGAGGTAGTACAGGGAGGAACAGGTTAACTTTTAAAAATGGGCGATTAGGAAAAATGTGATGGAGGGAGCAACCTTTGAAGTGTTAGTGAGAGGGCAGAGTAGAGAAGGAGGAGATTCCAGACCAGGGAAGCAGCACAAGCAAAGGCAGGGGGATGCAGACCTGTGTGGCATGTTGTGAGACTGGTGAGTGTGCACTTGGCCCGGACTGGAAGGGGCACGAGGGGGTGAGGCGGCGAGGGGGCGGACACCATTGAAGAGGGGGGTGAATGCACTGCCGTGCTGAAAGAAGCCTGCTCGATTTGTATAGGAGGAGGGGCAGGGAGTGGTTGAAATGGGTGTTCTCTGGGAAATTGCTAGCTGCGGTGTGACTGGAGGGGACAGTATAGTCGCAGTCACTGATTATGAGCCTTTTTCAAATCCAGGTGAGGCTCTTGAGAGCTTAGCAGGAAGCAGTGCGGTGGAGGTTGAAAAGCAGGGCATGAATCTGAGAGCCTTGTGCTGTTCTGGATCCAAGCCTGAGATGGGTAATTTTGTTGACTGACTAACACGCACGTGGGAGCATGGATTCTGGGGTGGGACTGCCTGCTTTGACTCTCAGTTCACTGTTTCTAGTTGGGAGCATGAGTCGGTTGCTTCTCCTCTCTATGCATCGTCTACAAACTGGAGTAAGAGAACACCAAGCTGAAAGGGTTCTTGTAGGGAGTAGATGAATCCATACGCAAAGTGTTTACAAGAGTGGCTGGCACGTGGTAAGCACCTCAGTAATGCATTCACGTGTCTTCTGCTGTGGTTGAAACGTGGAAAGATCGCGGAGCATTTGGTCCTTTCTAATAATGTTCTTGAACCATCGTAAGAGAGTCACTTACCTGACTCTCTTCCTCCTCAAATATCTCAGTCCGCCCCTCTAGAAACACTCACTTCCGGTTCATTTGATGGATAGTAGTTGTTGACCATCCGCATGAGCCAGGCACTCTCCTCCGTGCTAGCAGCAGAAAGATGGAAATTCAAGGTCTTGTTGTAAGGGTCTTCAGTAGGTGGCAGTTGGTCCATACAAAAGAGTGTAGGAAAAATAGTCTACCTGGGACAAAGGACCGCATGTGACAGAGAGAGAACAAGCAAGAAAGGGGTAATTACTGTGAATACATAATCTCTAAATTGTTAGCGCCATTTTGATTTTAAAAGTACTTCCTGGTAGCGGATACTGCAATCATACATTTGTGTATCTGTATTGATAAATTGTATCAGATTTTTCCAATTATATCTTATTTTAAATAACTTCAGAATGAGCTATAGTAGAAATTTTCCTAATTAGTCAGGTTTCAAAGACTGGACTTGAATTCCTGAAGAGCAGCATTTATCCTAGGGAAATTTTAGTGTGAGAGCAATGGAAGGCGGCAGGTGCTTCAAATTGTTGGCAGTTCCTGATCTAGAATTGTAATATTTAATCCTGAACCATTTTTATATCCTTCCAGGCAGGGAGCCACATTTATGTTTTTTCAGGACCTCCCAAATTGAGATTCCAAAGGAATTTTTACAAAAAGGATCCCTCGTGAACCCCTGGCTCACTGGAAACCTCTAGACCAGAGTGTCCATCAGAAATACAGTGTGAGCCACATATGTGATATTAAATATTCTAATAGCCACAGGAAGTAGAAAGAAACAAGTGAAATTAATTTTAATTATGGATTTTATTTAACCCAATGTATCTAAGGTGGTACTCTCATTTCAACATAGAACCCATATAAAAATTATTAATAAAATCTTTTCTAGGGGCGCCAGGGTGGGTCAGTCGGTTCGACTCAGGTCATAATCCCTGGAGTCCTGGGTTTGAGCCCCTCATTGGGCTCCCTGCTCAGTGGGGAGCCTGCTTCTCCCTCTTCCTCTGTCCCTCTCCCCTACTCATGCTCTCTCTCTCTCTCAAATAGATAAAATCTTTAAAAAATAATAAAAATAATAAAGTCTTTTCTATCCTTATTATACTAAGTTGTCCACATCCAGTGTGTGTTTCTCACTGGTGGCATATCTCCATGCAGACAAGCTGCGTTGCATGTGCTCAGTAGCCCATGGGGCCAATGGCTTCCATATCGGACCAGCTCAGCTCTGCAGCTTTGGCTTTTCAGAGCCCTGTGTCGCTTCCGTAGCTACCGAAACAGTGTCTGTCTCTTTGGTAATTTTTCATTAGTATTTTTATTGTTTAGGAAAAATATGTAAATGTGAGAACGTGAGTTTATTTTGGATCTTGGTTGCAGACAGTTGAGTTAATCATATGCCCTACTTCATAGTGTATTTTCATCACTGGTACATACAAAGCATCTCTCTTATTTTATACACGTCCTTATTTACTCCCTGTTATTCCTTACCTCCCTCCCCTTCTCCACCCATAGGCAATCATCTAATGTGTTTAATGGGTCACTTTTTGTTCAAAAGTATACTTGTGATCTGCTTTGTTATTTTGTGCGTATGTTCGTAATTTTTAAAGGGTATTTTTTTCATGTGCTGTGTTTTAAAAATTCACCCATAAGACTGTGTGTACAGCTAATGCCTAGTTTCTAACTGCCTCATGGTGCCCCATGGTGTGAGTCCAACACACTTTCCCTTTCCCCTCATAGAGTGATGGGCTCCTAGCATGCCTCCATGTCCCCAACACCATAGTTAGTCCCACAGGGAACACCCTCATGCACATCTTCCGATGGGACTGTGTGAGAGAGTATGTAGGATAAACACGTAGTATTGCTGGCTCATAGAGTATGTATTATTTACTTGTTGTGAGAAAAAATTTCTTCTTCATAGAATTTTTATTGATGGATATACTTTTATATAATTTCGTTCAGTGAAAAATAGAGGATTGCAGTTATTTGTTGAATCAGACCAGTAAAGCGAATCAAGTTATGGCTTATTTTTTTTTTAACAAAGTCAATTCTCACACATAGGTTTCTCAAACAGACCCAGTATCCATGAAAGAGGCCAAGCCTTCCTAGGGTGACCAGTTTGAAATCAGGGCCAAGTACCGGTGTAATCTTTATTTGCAAATCTTGCTCCATCAGCAGAGCATAATCTATTTTTTAAATGAATTAGTCATTGACGCAGAAAGTGGAAGGAAAAAAGTTATTACCCTGAAAGAAAAACCCCATTGAAAATTGACACAGAAAGTGTGCTTTTGCTTTTAAAAGTAATTTATACTGTTTGTTTCTCCAAAGGGAATTTCAAAAAACAAAAAACAAAACAAACCATAAACACCAGTATTATCTTTCATTCAACTTTTTTCTTCTCCTGACTCCCTGGTTAGGAACTTCCCACTGTAATGTTTTCTAAAGGGAGGGGTCCATGCTCTCAGTTTATTCATCCAAGCATATCTGCAAAACAGGAAGGCACACAGAGTTTGTTTCTACAAGGAAGGAAGTACAAACAGCTATCTAGGATGAAGATCTCGACATAGTCAGACTCTTGTCCCCAGTGACACCTGCCTGTTTTGTATGCAACAAGGAAGACTTGTTGCCTCCAAAGAATGTTCTTCTCTACGCAATTCTGAGATCTAAGCATCGTTTGTGTGCTCTTAACAGCCTTTAGGTTCTAGTAATTTCTTCTAGATGGAAAGTAGTGGGGAAAGCTGAGGGAAAAGATGCTTAGAACATATCAGAATTCAAGACTGGATAGACCATCCTTTACAAATGGGCACTACCAACAGACCTAGAAAGAAGGAGCTAACCCAGAACAAAAACTGTATGAATCAGTTTTCACAAGTGAGAGCTTAGAATTTGAGACAAAAAAGAAAAAATCCTATTTCTGTTGCATGTAAATTTGGAATCCTTCCCAGACAACCTGCAGATGAGAACTTTTAATGCTTCAAGAGCATTTTTCTGGTAGGAAAATAATTTTAGCCTATTGGCTGAACTTTGAGGCCTAGTGGGTTAACCAGTGCATTTGTGGGTGAATAGAAACTAGCTAATAGTTATTCTCTTCCTTTTTGGATGTCCTACAAAGTAGAACTCAACTCAGACTCAGCAGGCAGAGTGCTCAGTGGTACACGCCCCTACCCCCTCTCCCTCCCACCCTTCTTTCCTTCCTTCCTTTCCTTTCCTACCTCTCCCTCCCTCCCTTCCTTCCTTTCTTCCTCTCCTTTGTCCTCCTCTTTCCAGTAGTTGTCATTCATATAGATTTTATCTATGTAGCTTCTTTTTAAAAAAAAAAAAAAGATTTTATTTATTCATTTGAAAGAGAGAGGGAGAAAGCAGACTCCCTGCTGAGCAGGGAAGCCGATGTGGGGCTCCATCCCAGGACCTGGAGATCATGACCTGAGCCGAAGGCAAACGCTTAACCATCCGAACCACCCAAGTGCCCCTAGGTAGCTTCTTAGTTTCAGAGAATGAGATATGAAAAAAGGGAGCCACTCCCAACTACATTCACTTATTTGCAGAAAATTTACATTGCACACCTACTGTGTGTGAGACATACTTGCGGTAACTTGGTTCGTTAAGATAAAAAAAGGAAGAAGCCTGACCTTTGCTTTGAGGAACTTAGATCTGCTTAATTTGTGATTAATAGCATCTCTGTGATACCGTTTCTGAACTTTTTGCTCTTGGGGGCCCACGGGTTGAACACCAAATAGCTCTGTATCCTAATCTTTGCAGATAGGAAGTGCTTCTAAACTTCGAGCACTTATGTATTATTGAGATCTTTGAGAATAATTATTCCATTTCCTTGTCCTTTCCTGGAATTTTGGCTCGGTTACCTAATATTGTTCTATGCTAGATTCTATTTAGAGAAGCATAAAGAAATGACACTTTCTACACGTGCATCCCGGGCAGATGGCATCCACAAATACCCCTGCCTCTTTTCTGCCAGTAGCCTCAGCATCTTGGAAAAACTCAGAGCTCTGCACATCATCACCCGTTCATTGCTGGAAAAGAAGAATGAAGCTCTCACACAGGTGTGGAGCCGCTAATTGGTTTTGCCATTTTGTTTTCCACTGGAGAATCTTTGCTTTTCTCTCCTGACCTAGATTTGAAAGGGGCGGGTGGGGACATGGTTCAGATCAAAGAATTCAAGCCTTGAATCGAGCAAATGGCTTGATGTTGCTTGTGGTTGGTTACAGCCTGGTAGATACTTCGTGAGATTTGTAAAAAACGAGGCCCAGGTGCCCCAGCATTTGGTATTTTTGACAAGAGTCAGAGAGGTTTGTAAAAAACGAGGCCCAACACAGTTCATGCATTTTTTAAAAAGTTTTATTTATTTATTTGAGAGAGAGAGAGAAAGCACAAACAGGGGGAGGGGCAGAGGGAGAGGGAGAGAATCCTCAGGCAGACTCTCCACTGAGCGCAGAGCCTGACGCGGGGCTTAGTCCCAGGACCCTGAGATCATGACCTGAGCCGAAAGCAGACGCCTAAGGACTGAGCCAACCAGGCGCCCCAAGTAAGATTCTTTTCTTCCTGAATATTTACTGCTGTGTTATTTCATCCTCTAGTCAAAAGCTAAGCTTCCATTAGTCAAAAGGAATGCTGTAGTTGTACTGTAGGTTTCGAAGACTGTAATTTTTTCTGGTACAGAATATAGAATAAGAGTATATATTCTTATTCTAATATATTTATTATTCTAATAAAAAATAGCTTTTACCCTGGTCCTTTTAATTGTTTTTTTAAAAGGTAATCTCAGGAAAACATTTTTCGCTGAACTCCTCTACCCCATCCATAGTCTAGAAATCCTATTTTACATCAAATATTAAAGTTTGTCCAATAACCACCCTGGCAGATGGAGCAGATTAGTTCAGTTATGCTAATAATATTTTTTTCTATGGGGAGCAGAGGAGTAGAGGGAGAGGGAGAGAGAGAATCTTAAGCAGGCTCCATGCCTAGCACCCTGATGCAGGGCTCAAACTCACTGAGTTCTGAGATCATGACTCTGAGATCATGACCTGAGCTGACATCAAGAGCCAGACACTTAACTAACCAAGACACCCAGGCTCCTCTATGTTGATATTTTTAAGGGTACTTAACCTTTAAAAATGCACTTAACAAATAGAAGGTTCCCAGACAAAAATACACAGAGATTTCTCCACAGTCAACGAGGTTTCCCAACCTCATCAAGTTAGTTCACATGGTTGAAATCTATTTCTTCACCTGTAAAATGGGAATAAGATCTCTTCTACCTGTGATGCAGGATTTTGTGTTATCAAATGGGTTTGGATTAGTTACAGCACTTTGAAAGTCCTCTTTTTGTTCGTGTATCAGAAACAAAATATATACATTTAATCTACGGGAATATAGCTCTATGTCTCCCACAGGTAGATTTTGATTTTGGAAAAGCTGTCATCCATTTACTCTTTTAATGCACTGATAAAAGACCAAATTATAACTTGTTGTATAATACTCTATTTCCTGGATTCTCCGTAGTCATCTTTTGTTCTAATATTTAACATAGATGAGAAGTCAAGTCCTAGTATGCCATCATTTAGAATAATAATGAGCTTGAAGTTAGTCAAGGCAACCCCTAGAATAGCTTCCACCTTGTCCTCTTTGCTACTGTGTATCTGCCTGAGGAAGTGCATTGAAGACCCTGACAAAATAATGGGGGGAAAATGGGCTCTATTTAATATACTTTCAAAGCTGTCTACCTTGAAGGAGTATGGTGCCAGTAGTAATTCTATCCGTCTAATTGTTTGGAAGCCAAAGAAAGATTCCTGCCTGCATGGTATTTTGTCTTCTCTTCTCCAAATGCTCGCTGTGAAATAGTAATCAGATAAGAAAATTTGTGGTTGGGTTGACTGAGGATTTGGCTGCTAGACACATTCTCTGAATAATATTGTGCCAGTTACCCTTTGCTTAATTTCCATATAATCATAGATCTTTCTAGAACACTGTGTTTAGGATTAAGCACTGAATACCCAAACATCAAAGCAAAGGGTATTAGGTCTGATTTGTTGATCTTCTTGCCAAACGTAATAATCCCATCTGGTATTGAATAAGATGTATTGTTGCTATTCAGGAGGTGAGTGGTATACTCAGACAACTGGAAAAAAAACTAATAAACCTGCCTAGCAATTTTATATTAAATATGTTGCGATCTTTACTTTTTAAAATTATCAAAAAATTGGGGCACCTGGCTGGCTTAGTTGGAAGAGTATATGACTCTTGATCTCAGGGTCGTGGGTTTGAGCCCCATGTTGGGCATAGAGATTACTAAAAAAAAAATCAACTTTAAAAAAAATAAAAAATAAATAAAATTATCAAAAAAATTGCTGATTTCAAGAGCATGCCTACCTGCATTCATTCTCCATTCATCATTGTGATTAGACTTTTGGATTTTGGAGATGTGTTGTTTCAATATACATTTTTCCCAGCTCTTCTTAGAAAAATAAAATTGAGGTTACTGAAATAGTCTGTAGCTTTCTTAAAGTAAAATATGAGTCTCCACTCTTTTTTTGGGGGGGGGTGGCCATTAAGCCTATGGTTTCTCAGAGGTGTTTATAAATTGTGCTACTTTGTCCTTTGCATACACTTTAAAAAAGGAAATCGTGTTCTTAGGTTATATTTCATATCATCTTAAGATTTTAATATCTCCTTTCATGACTTGTAGGAAAGTACATGTTTTATTGTATGTTTGGGTATTTAGAATGAGACCTGATGATGATATTTAAAATAGTCTTTAGCCAAGTCATATGATTAACCTCCGTGACATGTAGGTTTGTACAGATGAGTGTATATTTACAAATACCAGTTTTTCTTCCAGAAAATTTGTAGCTACTTACATCTTATGCCTTTTAGCTTTTAAATTTGCCTTGCAGAGTCCCTGACTCAGGTATTGTGTTTTGGTTTGGGGTAACAGTCTGTGAACAGAGAAGCCTAGTTTCCTTTTATCCTCCACCCAGAGTCCTATATACATACTTTCCTGAGGACATGAAGTAGAATAGAAGCAGTCCCAAAAGAAGGATGTCTTCACTAATAAAGCACACTTAACAAGCTCTTTGGGTCTGATTTCACTTCTGCTTCTTTAATGGCTCCGCTCCCTGACAGCCACATGCTAATTAAAGAGGTGCCACATACTCAAACCAGCGGGTTCTTAGGTGATACATTGTTCTCCTGTGATACATTGTTTCTAAATTGATATGTGGTGGCTGGTTTGATCAGCTAGATGATTTAATAAAACAGTCTTTTTAGTAAAAACCCCATTTTATTGCTGCAAACTCGGAAATCTTAGTTCCCTTTTAAATGAACTGTGGTTGATGCCATTTCGAAAACTGTTTTGTACGGCAGGGTATTTTCCCCACAAAGCCACATTTGAATGAAGCGATGGAGAGCTAGTAACCAACATTGGCTGAGTGATTACTATGTGCCCAACTTTGTGCTGGGTGCTGTGTTCCACATCAGCCCTGTGGGGTAAGAGCTGTTACCGGCCCTTTTGTACTGTGAGCAGGCAGGCCATTAGAAATGAAGCTGCTTGTCACAAGTCACACAGCCAGTCAGTGTGGAGCCGAGGTTCACGGCTGCTGGCTAACTCCAGCTCGCCTGTCTGAGATGGTAACCTAGCTCTGAAACAATTTTAGTAGACTGAGCCCAGCAAAGATCCTGTCTCCAGTGAGTTTAAATTGAGAAATTGTGTGCTGATCTTACACCAAAATACTTGATAAAAATATACAAAGCATGTAATGTTACAAGGCCCAAATTTTAAGGACTATTTAAATAGTGAGTTCTTGGAATATTTACTCAAGAATCTTTAACAGAAGAATCCTCAGGTACGAATAGCTTCCTATTTCAAGGACACTCCAAAATTTTAATATTAATATTTTAAAAGGAAAATATGAGAAAAAGCACGAGGAAATGAATGCTCCTAAAATTGGTAAGAACTTTATAGAATGCTATGTGGAAAGTGCAAATTAAATACAATGTAGAATTTTTCTAAGGCTGTGATAGACATTTCAGGGTCCCAAATATTATGCCTTGCAAATAAATACCAAGAAACAGAAGAGGCCCTGAAACTTTTGGGCAAGCTTCCTCCCCCCCCCCCCCCCCCCCCACCGTCGGGCAGACTGGTGGGCCAGACCTCTGAGAGCTCACATATTTGGGACATTTTGGGGTTTGTTCCCTTGTTTCCATAGTCATTGTTTTCTGGGCCCTTTGGCTGAGGACAGTTTCACACCATATTCTAAGCAGCCTCCGTATGCTGATTGGAACCCCCAGCAAATCTATAATAAATTATCTAGTCCTAGCGTCCTGGCTCCATGCTGTTGTCTCCAGAATTTGGTGATGAAGCTGTAGGGAATCGAGTCGTGCTTCTTCTATTCTGACAAGGAAGTTCTGGGTCCAGAAAAAAATAAAGAGACTAAGTAGTGAGAGAGACAGAGAGAGAAGAAGAGAGGCAAAAGATGCTGACCACCAGGTGATCAAAAGGAGTTTTAAAGTTAAACTCAGGGGCGCCTGGGTAGCTCAGTCGGTTAAGCGTCTGCCTTCGGCTCAGGTCATGATCCCAGGGTCCTGGGATGGAGCCCCATATTGGGCTCCCTGCTCATTGGGAAGCCTGCTTCTCCTTCTCCCTCTGCCTGCCACTTCCCCTGCTTGTGTTCTCTCTCTCTTTCAAATAAATAAAATCTTAAAAAATAAATAAAGTTAAACTCAAATACAGGTGTCCCCCACTTTTCAAAAGTTTGTGCTATGCCACGTTGCTTTTTCAAAACACCTACATTAGTACCTGTTGGCACTAAGCAAAAGAAATCAAAGAGGATTTCACTTCTATTTAAAAAGGTGAAAAGTGTTCAGCATTTGTTTTGCGATGAGCTGTTATAGAGGCGTGTGCATCCCCAGCAGTGAGAGTGGCCCCATCAAGCTCCTTCCTGGGGACCTACACTCAGCAACTTAACATCAACTGGCCATAGCTTTGAACTGTGTCTGTGAGTGTCCGTGCTTTATCTTGATTTATTTTGTGCATCTGTTAGCAAGATGTGTCCTGAGGTTTCAGAAAAGCCTAAGAGCGGTTGTTTTTTTTGGGGTCTGGGTACCCTCAAAAATGTTTCCATATAAATTAATGGTGGGAGCTCCTGGGTGGCTCAGTCGGTTATGCATCTGCCTTCGGCTCAGGTCATGATCTCAGGGTCCTGGGATCAAGTCCCGCATGGGGCTCCTTGCTCAGTGGGGAGTCTGCTTCTCCCTCTTCCTCTACCCCCTGGTTGTGTTCTCTCACGCTCTCAAATGAATTTAAAAAAAAAAAATTAATGGTAATTGCTTCTTAGCTTTATGCATTGTGCAGAATACTCTTGATTTGATTTGATTTTTTTTTTTTAAGAGAGAGGTTGAGGGGGATTGCAGAGAGAATCTTAAGAATCGGCTGTGGGGCTCGATCTCACAACCCTGAGATCATGACCTGAGCCGAAACCAGGAGTCAGACGCTTAACCGACTGAGCCACCCAGGTGCCCTCTTTTGAAAAGTTTTAAAAACACAGATCACGCAAGACCTTCAAGAGTTCCTTCAAACAGAGGGTAAATCCCTAGCCCCGGGGGCCTTGAATCTTATCCTAGACCACTCAACCCTCACTCGAGTGACTTTCTGGTTGTGATGACATGACTGGTTCTTTCCTGCCACACGGGACTTGCATTGTATTCCCTCTGCCGGGAATGCTGTTCTCTTGTCTCTTCACAAGCCTGGCCCCTTGTAGTTTAGGGATACATTGTTCCTCAGAGACCTTCCCAGACTGTCCTGTCCAAATAGCCCACCCCATCCCCAGACATGATTGATCGTATTACCCATTGATTCCTGACCATATACCCAGCTTCTGGAATAGTACTTTGGCATTTATAGGAGGCCCTCAATATGAAAAGTATGTGAATAAGTGGATGAATGAATGACCAAATGAATATATATTCACATTTTTTATTCTGTGGAACCAGTAGTTAGATGGAGTCTGATCGGAAAGCATTACTACCTTTTCTGTTTTCCTAGGCCAATGGTTCTTAAAAGCATGGTCCCAAACCAGCAGCACAGACTCAGCATCACCTGGAAATTGTTGGAAATGCAGTTTCTTAGGCCCTACCCCAGACCTGCTGAGCCAAAAACTCTGGGGGTGGTACCCAGTGATGGCTTCTAGCAGGTTCTCCAAGTGACTCTGATGCTTGAGAACCACTGCCCCTGGTCACTGGTGCAGGACTGGATCCATCTGATGACCCCATGTATCCGCAGCCCTAAAACAATGCCTGGGGCAGAGTGGACGGGAAATATTTGTTGGATGAATTACTCTATCTCCTCTTTCCTCATGACCCCCTCACCCCATGCCTTGCACATGGAAGGCACTGGGTATGCAATGGTTGAGGGAAGGGAGTGAATGCCATTCTGAGGACCCCAGGGAAGCCTTTTGTGCTTTGCACTGCAGATCTTGCCAAATTTAGAATCTCAGCTCATCCATTCCTCCTTCCTGTGGCCTCTGGAGCAGCAGAGGAAATTTCCAGCTGCTGCTAGATGCTAATTTGTTCTCATTTGACCCTTGGGTGCCTGCAAGTTAGTGCAGGGGAAAAGATAATTGGAGGTGGGCTTACCTCACAGCTCCACTGGGAAGGGGGAAGGGGAGTGGGGAGTGGGCCCCTACGAAGACGGAGACGCGGAGACGAAGACAAGGCCAAAGTGCAGCCAGGCCCACAGCTCTGGCGCCTGAGGTGACTGGAAGGGGCGGGTCTTTGCTGCTCACAGATGGGCTCCTTGTTCCCACGCCAAGTATTGCTCTCGACCCAGGAGGCTGTCAGCACAAGAGGGACTTTCTGGGGCTCTCAGCCTTGCTATTTTTATACTCTGACTTCCAGGCCCTGCTTCCAGAACAACACCACAAACGATGAAGGGCCATAGAGCCACTTTGAAAGCACACCCCTCCTGCCGGACCGTCCTGTCAGCTTGGGACAGTGCCTTCGGCCAGATGCAGTGAGACAGATCGGAGACCATGTTAGGTGCAAGATCCTGTAGGGAGGGGAGGAGGGACAACTAGGTGGGATCTTAGTGTCTGCAGGGTGCCCGAGGTTGGAATTTGATCCTGAGGCTTCTGCTGGAGAGGGGCTGCATATCTGTGGGCCAGCGCAAGTGGTTGCCTGGATTACTGAAAGCGGAATTCAGGAGGGAGGCCCAGAAAGGAGGGTCCTATGGAAAGCCTACACTGGCAGGGCCCTTCTGTGGACTGACCCAGACACAGGGGTAGTTCAGGGCTCAGGGCCGGTCCCCTGGGGCACATCTTTGTGCTCTTGCTTAGTAGCTGTTTGCCCTTGGGCGGTCTGCAGACTGGTATCAGAGCCCCAGACTTACAGCCATTGTGTTCTTTGGTTTTTACCACTGTTTATTCACTTTCTCAATTCCCCCAAGTTGTCCATATTGATTTTTCTCAGGTGTCTGAAAAAGTAACAGCCATGGAAACATGGGCACATAGTCTCCCCCCTTGGCTTTAAACCAAACAGCTGTCCTCCCTGAGCCTTAGAAAGGGGATGACGTTACTGTGTTCTTCATAGGGTAGCTGTGGACCCTCCACGGGCCCCTGCGGTAAAGAAGTAATAAAGGATCTGGGTGTCAGGACCCTTGTTACTTTTTCTGTTGACAGCAGTATTGTTACTCGCTCTTAGAAACTCCTGGCAGCGAATAGCACTTGGGTTTCAGCCTTGAAAGGCCTGGATTCTTGTCCTGGCTTGCTTATGTTCCCTCCCTCGCTTTCTAGCTGCCATTGATACGAGCATTAAATGCGGTAACGTATGTGAAGATGTGCTTTACTTTACGGGTAGGGGACTTTTTTTTGTAATAAAGGCCCTAGACCCACAGTGGGAGAAAATACTCAGGAATCATACAAAAACAAGATAACTTATTTATTTGGGGTTGGTTTGTGTTTGAGAGAAACCTAGGAAAAATTTAGCAAATCGTTTATATATATATATATATATATATACATATAATGTATATATATAGAGAGAGGGTGCATGAGCAGGGGAGAGGAAGGAAGGAGAGGGAGAAGCGGACACCCTGCTGAGCAAGGAGCCCGATGTGGGACTCGATCCCAGGACCCTGAGATCATGACCTGAGCCGAAGGCAGATGCTTAACTAACTGAGCCACCCAGCCACCCCGCTAATCTGCTTTAAAGGAGATGACAGGGAGACATGAATCTTTACTTTTAAAATTAAATTTAAATGAATCTTTACTTTTTTACATGAATCTTTACTTTTAAAATTAAAATTATGAAATATTTATTTTTTTATTTGTACATTGAGAGACAGACAGACATTTGAAGAAAGAGAAGGTATTGGCAGAGCCACGGTCAGCCAGGGAAGAAGCCCAGCAAGGCATGGTGGATAGAATCTGGTCTTACCTGACCTGCTCAGGTTCTCAAAGCCCAGCCCTGCTAAGGGAGTCTGGTGGACCTTCTTCTCCAGAGTAAGAGTCACCTTAAAATTATCTTCTTTTATCTTTATTCTTTGAACCGTGATGATCACATAATCCCATAAATTCTGTAATGAGCATTTTCCTTTGGACATACGAAAATCTTTTTTTATAGTGTGTTTAGTGAACTTAATATATTGTTGGCTTTGGAGACCTATGATGTATAATAATAGCAATAACAGTGAATATTTTTTTAAATATTTTTGAATGTTTTTTAAAAGATTTATTTGAGAGAGCTAGTGGGGGGGGCAGAGGGAGAGGGAGAGCGAGAATCTCAAGGAGACTCCCCACTGGACACAGAACCCGACACGGGGCTCAATGCCATGGCCCTGAGATCATGACCCGAGCTGAAACCAAGAGTCGGACACTCAAATAACTGAGCCGCACAGGCGCCCCTAACAGCAGACATTTATGTGGTAAATGTGCCTATTATATGTCAACCTTTATTCTGAGTGTTTTGCACAATACTCGGTGATGTAGAGTGATAGCGTTTTGGTCCCTGTTTTACAGATAAGCATCTGAATTCAGCCCAAAGAGATTGAGTAACTTGTCGGAGGTCATTCAGACCATGAGTGGCTGAGCCAGAATACCAAGGCCCCGTGCAGAGTTCACACTTGGTTGCCATGCCAGGCTGCGTAATGCCATATTTAGAGTCTTTACTGACTCCCCTCATGTCTAGTTTTACCGGAGTATTTAAAAATACTCTTCAGGCTTTCTAGAGACTTCTCCATCTTAACTCTCCTATAATCTTTCCTTAAGTAACCCCCTCCCCACCAACAGTTGGTCTGCGTTCCAGTCTTGAGGTTGGGTAACTGGGATGAAATCCTGTGGCTTGCTTCCTGCTGTCCAGTGCTGACTGGATCTTCCTAAGGTTACTGTTCCACAGTGACTCACCCAAAAAGGAAAGTTCTCCAGGATGAAGGTCTTTTAGGATATTCCCACTGAAAACTAGGAATACCATGACTTCAGAACTCGAGGCAGATCTGTCAAGAAGGGGTACATGACATACAACTCAGTGTGAGAAAACTGCTGAGGATCAGAAGGGCAATGAAACCATCAGACATCATTTCCTTTCTGCAATGTCAGCTCCTCTGTCATCAGCAAACCTTCACTAAGTAATTTTCTTTTTTTTTTTTTTTAAGATTTTTATTTATTTATTCGACAGAGAGAGTGAGAAAGTACAAGCAGGGAGGAGCAGAGGGAGAGGGAGACGCAGGCTTCCCGCCGAGCAGGGAGCCCGATGGCGGGACTCGATCCCGGGACTTCAGGATCATGACCTGAGCCGAAGGCAGACGCTTAGCCATCTGAGCCACCCAGGCGCCCCTTCACTAAGTAATTTTCTGAGAATCAAAAGGGGTTGGAACTTTCTCCTCTTATCACCTGATATTTATAGATTTTTTCCTCTGTTGATTGAGTCTGCATGCCCTTCTTCATGCCATATGCACTGTGGTACTCGTACGAGGGCAACCATTTTAAGCCGCTTTGCAATATTTTGAATAATCTTTTGACAGAAGTGGCTTCTTGGGATTTAGATGTCTTGGCTCCACTGTACTTTGGCGTTAGCTATGGTTTCAGACTTAATTTTAAACAATAATAATAAGAGGGCGCCTGGGTGGCTCAGTCGGTTAAGCGACTGCCTTCGGCTCAGGTCACGGTCCCGGAGTCCCGGGATCGAGTCCCGCGTCGGGCTCCCTGCTGGGCGGGGAGTCTGCTTCTCCCTCTGACCCTCCTCCCTCTCATGCTCTCTGTCTTTCATTCTCTCTCTCTAATAAATAAATAAAATCTTTAAAATAAATAAATAAATAAATAAATAAAATCTTTGGGGCGCCTGGGTGGCTCAGTCGGTTAAGCGACTGCCTTCGGCTCAGGTCATGATCCCGGAGTCCCGGGATCGAGTCCCGCGTCGGGCTCCCTGCTCGGCGGGGAGTCTGCTTCTCCCTCTGACCCTCCTCCCTCTCATGCTCTCTGTCTCTCATTGTCTCTCTCGCAAATAAATAAAATCTTAAAAAAAAAAAAAAAAATTAAAAAAAACAAAACAAAAACAATAATAATAAGAATAAACCTGATCCCTGTTTTCAAGGAAAATCATGCATACAACACCAGTATTGGAAACATAAAAATGGTGCTGCTGTGGTCAGAAGGGTCTGGAGGGGCCTGGAATTCCACCCCCCTGCACCACTGTCTTCCTCCCAATGTGGTAACAGTTGAAAAACTACGGACCTGTTGAATAAGCTCCAAAGTACTTATTTAAGTAGGAAAACAAAGGAAATGGGGGCTATTTCGGTTAAACAAAATAAACTGTAGTGAGGCTGAAGGCCTATTTCTTACTATTCCCTGTGGAACCTATCAATAAAAAAAGAACCAAAATCTCAACTCAGAGTCTCTTGGCCACCAGCCCAGGACTCTTTCCAGTTGGTCATATTATGTTTCCTTTTATCCATAAGAACATTCACATACACCATCAAAGGGAAGTAGACATTGCGATTCCTGGGGGTTGTGAAATTGCTCTGTTTTGTGAAACCGCACAGAACTGATTTCTTCAGAATTCTTCTTTCGCTAAGATCCATCATTCAAAGACGTCATTCCTTCCTTCCTTCCTCCTTGTTTATTTATCCTTCCTTCCTTCCTGCCTTCCATCCATCCATCCACCACTCATCCAATGATGTACAAGACAGATATGATGTCTCTGCCCTCACAGGGCTTGCATCCCTTAAAACCCAATGTGGGATGATGCAGAAGGGATTCTGTAAATGTTTCTGGAACTGTTAATAATACTGTAGAATTGCCAACCTTACTTTCTCCATCATAATCATATCACCATTATCAGTTTTTAGCAATGGAATAAATCCCCTTTTAATTTTTATTCCAACAAAATCTCAGCAGAGATCTTGGTTTCTGTCCTTGGTCCGACATGATTCCATATTCTGATACATGCTCATGTCCCAGCTGTAGAGACAACTAGGATAAAAGTATAAAACTCAGGCCCTCGGACCTCAAAAACCACAGAAATGGTTAACTAGCATCCTTTTTATGTCCTTTCAAGTCCCAAAGCGTGGTTCTGTAAGCCACTAGAATGGGACAAGGAAATACCCTTGGTAGGATTTTCTCCATCTTAATCCAGACATCCATGTATTTTATTTTTCCTGTCCCAGTTGAGATGCAAAAGACCAAAACAACCCCTCCACCCCCTAAAAAGGAGACAGGACAAAAGAGTGTATACATGTTTGTTTCGAGTAGTTTCTGAAAATTTGGGATAAGTTGAAATTATTTAATTATGCTTAATTTCCTGTGGGGGGAGGTGAAATTTCCATCATAATTTGAGACAAGTGGCAGTTTTGCCTCTGGCAGATTTAAATGAGAAAATGAATGCTGGGATGCCAAACACGCGCATGAATGCACATCTGTGCCCTTAGTCTTAATCAGCCTCTTTGTTTGGTTCCTTTTCTCCTTGTTGCCCCTGTAACAGCGGCAGTGGCCCCTGCCCCACGTGATGCAGTGACATTTGCACAGAGCAAGGCCCACGTGCTTCTCTCTTGAATCACTGTGATGCGCCCCTCCGCCCCCCCACCCCGCCCCGGTTCTTGCAAATAGCTCCACGGGAAAGGGCCTGATCCATAGAAAAAAGTGATCCCCCGACTGAAACACAGGTTTCTTAAGTTTTAGTGCCTACGTGCATCTGTTGATACAGCTGCCTGTGATTTCCCCATTGTGCCTCTGTCTCTGTGGATTTCTTCCTCTACATCCTTCTCTCTCCTCTTTCCTCGGGCACTTCAACTCATCTCATATTCAACTGAAAGAAGGCCAAAATGAGATTCTGAAAAGCAAATCAGTATCCAGTAAACTGATAAAATATTGATACAGGCCAGGGATTGCTGAAATTGCTCAGCACATGTATTTTATTCTCCCCGCCCCTCCCACACAATGTTTAAAACATCATTTTTTAAAAATTTGAACACCTTCGGACTTTGCACCTGCTTTCGTTTGCCACAATCCCCACCATTCTCTGTCGTATTCCACACCCACCCTCCTTCATGAATTTATGTTACCAGTCTTGAATTCCAAGGCTTTTCTGGTCTGCCTTCCTTAGGAATCTTCTGTGTACAATTTAGAATTCTAGAGTATTACAAAAGACATCACTGCTTTGTAGATGTTTACAGTCAAATGGGAGGAGTTGTGAAAGCCAAGGGAAGAAGATATAAATACAGTACTCATTTACAGGAAGTGGTTTAAAAAAATGAGAGTTATACTCATTGCCGAGAATGGTATAAGATGCCAACCGGTAAGTCTTACTGATTTGTAAAAGAGTCAGTAGATTTTGTGTGTAACCTTGCAAATTTTGCTTGGGTAGTTGATTTTGGCTAATGGAGCTTTAGCTTGTTCATAGTGTTCTTGAACCTGTAAGATGACGTGATCATGGGTCCTTTATGTCTGTATTCTCAAGTGTCAGTCTTCCTTTCCAGTTCTCTTATTTCTTTCCATATTGTCCCCTTTACCATACTTTGTGTCCACAGGATGGCGTTAGTTCTCAGTAGTGCTACAGACATATCTGCCTATGGAATTCTCTGGACTATTAGTGCCCAAAATGGAACACTTTAATTGTTTCCTCTTTTAAGAAAACCCTCTTGTTTTCCATTTCCCAGCAGATATATGGAGTGATCACTCCTTTCAGACTGATCCAGATTTGCCGCCTGGCTGGAAGAGAATAAACGACATCGCTGGGACATATTATTGGCACATACCCACAGGGACGACTCAGTGGGAACGCCCCGTCTCCATCCCAGCCGATCTTCATGGTTCTAGGAAAGGGTCACTTAGTTCTATAACGCCATCTCCCACCCCAGAGCACGAGGTAAAATGGAGTATCTTTTTAACAGCTTAGTAGAGTGGGTGTGACTTGTGATTTCTCTTTAGACTTGTTGCTTCTGCCCCAACAGGTCATCAAGGTAAGTTTTTTGATGATCATGCATGATGCATTTGAAACCCAAAAATGTTTCCTCTTAGTGTAAATAGCGTTAATACCATCGTTCAGGGGTGTTTTCATTTTGTCGTGGCTTTTGGTCTCTTGAAAACAGCATTCTAGGTATAGAAAGTAAGGGACGCTGATTAATGAGAAGTGGTTAAGATTCCCTGGGGCTCACTGAACCGATATTTTACTCTGCAGGTGCCCTCACATGGTGCTGCTCCATAAAATATTTACACACAGAAGAATGTCTCTTGGCAGGACGTGTTATAATTACTGCATCTCTTATTAGCCTTGGGTCCATTTGACTGCACGGAGGGGATGTCTGCAAGAATAACCCTTGAGAGCCCTTCAGTGCGTTATTTCTATATATTTTTTAAAGGATCTGTTTATTTCGCAGAAGTGACATGATTTTAGACATAAACAGCAGCATAAATTTCTGCTATCCCCAAGGAGGAAATGTGATGTTTAAACAAAGAATTGAGGCATGAAAAAAAATTCCACTGTGGTATTTATTTGTACAGAGATTCTTGCGGCGAATCTTTGTGAATCCCGATAACAAAATATTCAAGAGTGTGGCCGTTGGAAAAGGTCACAATTAAGCGATGGCTTTTTCCAGAAAAGTAGTTGGAATGCTAACACAGGCACATCTGCCTATGTGACCACAGTCTTTTGTTCCTTCAACAACCTATGTTCTTTGACCTTGAGGCCTTGGAGGGGATCTAAACTGGGTCTCTCTCCAACAGAACTCCTCCGCGTTCTTGCAACCATTCTCAGCCTTCCTGGCTTTGAAAGGAGACAGTATCTTGTTTCTTACATCCGGGCTTATTGACTTACTCTTCTCTGGGAGGCAGGAAGACCTACATTCCAAGCCCATTCCTCCTAGTACAGGGCTTCAGCATCTCCCTTCCCCAGCCTGGGCCTCAGATTCTCCGTCTTTCAAGTGACGGGTTGGGGTGAGAGACAAGGGCCTTGGTTGGTTGGCACGTGAGCCTGATAATCAGGCACATGTTTTCCTATTGCTGAACCACATAGGATTTTGTTGCTTATCACTGGGCAGCTTTGGTAACTTTTTATTGAAGTATCATGTTCCTCTTCGCTGAGCAAATTCTGTTCAGTTACTCATTTTGTTAGGTGCGCTGGGGGACAAAGATGAACCTCAAGGAGCTTAGCATGACATGGAGTCCTCCTCCCATCCCAGCCTAATTGTGTCTTGGCATTATCCCCTGGACCTCCGAGTGGCCTCCCAGAAGCTGAGCCAGCCAGGACACCACCTCTGCTCTCTTTTTCTCTCTTTTTCTCACCTGTACATCCTTTCTCTTGGCATCTTTGTTAGACTCTCTTTCTCCATTCCAGGGCTTCGTTCCCCTATTTTAACCCTTCAACCATCTTCACATGGGAGTACCCTACAACCAGGGAATGCTAGGATGGGAAAGGGTCAGCTGATCCCAGTATCCCTACATTATAGACAGGGAAACTGAGGCGCAGACAGGACGGTGACCGGTGACACCGCTGGGTCTAGAACTCAGAGATCCTGAATGCTCCTGAATCTTAGGCCAGGGTTGTTCTCACTCCACTTCCCTGGCTTTGAGATTCCAGCCTACTGTGCTTTCTCATTGTCCCAGAAGTTAGATCAGACTCTCTTTGAGATGTCGCTTTTGTCCTGGGAACCTCTTGTCCTCTGTATGTAGAAGAAATGAAGTTCTTCTTAAAGCCTGCCTCCTGAGGCCGAGGTATGGGTGTGGTAAAGTCCAAGGAGGGCAGCCCAAGGTTTATGGGACTCGGATTTTTATTTCTTCGATGAATATGGCAGGTTTTCATTTCCATGTTTTCTGAAGAAAATCTTGGGAAGAATGCATCACAGGTAGGCAGCTGGCCCTGGGGACGATGGTCAGGCAGCAGAGTCCACCTGTAATCCCTGAGCCTCCTCCTGATGCCCACGTGGGCCTGTTCTTCCCCTTCTCTACACCTGCCTCCCATTCCTGTCCAACTACCTCTCAGGGCCCCTTCCCAGGCTCAGATTGTGTCCCATGGCCCTCGCTTCCTGCTTCCTGCTTCCTCTCCGTGGGTTCAGTGTTCCCCTAATGTATCCACAGCGCTCAGGGTCCCTGCTGCCATTCATGATTTAGTGTGGCTTTCAGTGTATTTTCATAAATGTCATCTCATTTGTTCCCTTCAAGACAGAGAGGACAGCTGATATGTTCCTTACTTAAGAAAAGAGTTAACTAAAGCTCAGTGAGTTCAGTAACCGTGCAGAAGCTCAGTGAGTTCAGTAACCGTGCAGCTGGTGTAGGAGAGGCATGTGTCTAGTTCTCAGACTCTGGACCCTATGCTCTGCCCCTTGGTACTGTGTGAATTTCTACCTTGCTGTCTGTCTCGTGCCTCTTTTCTGCTATTGACCATGCCATTGTGTTGACCCTTATCCCTCCAAGGAACTTTGTTAAAGGATGTGTCATTTTAAGTTTCAGGGAGAGAGAGAGAGAGAGCGCCACTCCTATCCAGCACTTTAATAGACCAATGGACTAGATGTTCTTCCGATCAGCCTTTTGATTGTTCACTTCATACGCATTTTCCCCGTGTACATAGGCCATTATGTCCAAGAACCGAGCACATTTAAGGCAGTATGTTAAAATCCTAGAAGCAAACGTATGAGCAGGTAGAGAGAAGAGGACGGGGGGTAGGGGTAAGACCCAGCCTGCCGTATGTATACCCAGGACGTTTAGATGCTGACATGGATATTAAACCAGAGGCACCAGAGGTAATGGAGTGTTTATGGTGTCAACCTCGTGCCTTATCCCATGACTCCTGATAGAACCCTACGCATCGGTACTGTCGTTGTCGTTTGCTTTTTACATTTGACAACACTAAGACTGAGAGGTGAAGCTTGCTCGAGGTCACACACCTATGCTTCAGTGAAGGTCTGCTGACCCCGACCCCACCCCGGGTTTTATGGTTCTGTTTATTGCGGGGCTTGGCGAGTCTCACAGCTCTTCATCTCAACCCAAGGGCAGGCGGTGTCCTATGCAGAGACTTCTAGAAAATGACTTCTCTTGATAACATTGTCTCAGGTGCTAATGACAGTGGAAGAGAAATGATTATTTCCCTGACACCATTTCTTTGATCTCTAAATAGAATCTGTTTCATACTAGTTTGGAACCATGAGAGAAAGCAAAATGTTAAGGACGAGAAGAAACTTGTAATATGTGATGTTAGAAATGCATATTTTATTCAGCTTTTCCCCCGAGCTCGTTTAGGGGGAAAAAAAAAAACCCCAAATCTGTTGACTCTGCTTCACGAAAGTTTTGTACCGAAAGCTTCCTTACAGTTTGAAATTTTTACATTTCACATCCCAGAGCTCACTGGGGAAGTGCTAAGCGCAGTGGGTAATGTTTCCTCTGTGCATGCCAGCAGTATTTTCTAAAGTTTATAAACTGGCCAGGAAGCATTTGCTATTGAAATTGGGCGCACAGTGATCTCCCCCTCCCCTCCCCAATCCATTGATTTGTTCCAAATTACTTGGATGTCGAATTTTAGAAGAAAGGAGCCACACTAAGTATTTTTATGAATCACTGTTGGCCTGTAGGCAAGTCTTGTCTTACAATGTTTCCAACTGAAGGTGTTTCCCAGTTCCTTAAGAAGAGAAGTATGGAGGAGAGAGTGCGTCTGGAGCAAGGGGATGGGGAATTGTTTCTCAGAACTGTGATCTTGATCATAATTCACTCTGTTCTTCCTGTATTGCTGCTGGGGTCTGTCAGGGCCCTGAGCCGCTAACTCCCTGGGAGGGGAAATTCTGTGTATTACATTAGAACCTGTGGAGTTTCATATACATTTAGAAATAAGATGAAAACACAAAGGAGCTATTCTGTCATCTTTTTTCTGAACTCTTGACCCAATCAAGTAATCATGACTGGCGAGAACCTTCAAGAAGGGCCTAGTGAATGCTATGGCAGTGTTTCTCAGCCTGTGAGCCAAGGCCGGTGGCCAAGGTGAGCTCTGAGGCATGTAGAATATTTTGATTCCTTGGTCCCTACCCGAGGCCACTAAGCTAGATTCTCTACGGGTGGGACCTGGAAATCTGCCCTTATCATAAGCTTTCCAGGTGATTCTGTGTGGAGTAAGTACAAGAGCTGGCCCTCTAATGAATCTAGTATCCCTGTCTTTGTTTATATTTCACTTCCTCTTTGGACCCATCCCAGCTTCTCCTGGGAATTACTGCTCTCATCCCTCCACTTTGAAAGCCCTTTATTCCATAGTGTCTTTTTATAGTATTATTACTGTGGCATGTCAGTCTCCCTCCCTGGGGTGGAGTGGGGGTGAGGACCTGTCCCCCCTCATCTTGTGTCCCCAGCAACTGGCACCGTGTCCGGTACATGGTGAAGCTCATTACATGTTTGCTGAATGAAGGAATAAACCAGTGTCGTAGCTGAGCAGGTTCTTAGTTGACACCAGAGCCCTGGGTCTCCTGACCCTCCTCTGGCTCACAGAGATGAATTTAATTGCACACGTATTTGGCAATCTGTTTACTAGTTTGACTCTTTTTTTTTTTTTTTTACTTCTCTGGGTTATGTTTGCGTGACAAACCATCCACCAAAACACAGAAAGCATTTTAAAAAGAAGTTAAAAAATGTGCACACATCTATGGATTCAGTGCACATTAACATCACGTGGCCCGTTCCTTAGAGTTCCAAGGTTCTGGGTGCTCTGCATTTATCATCAAGGCCACATGTACCGAGGCTCAGGTCTTGACAGAAGAGGATTAAGAAGCATAATTCATAACACTTTATAGTCCATAGGTCCCCCAGTTTTTTATTCTTACCAATGGCCTTTTTTTCCTCCCTGGAAAGAGAGAGCGGAGGATAGGGGAACTGCCATGTCTTGGGCACCTTCGGGCAGGCGGTCCCTATGCTAAGGGCTAACGCTCTTGATCTCAGTTTGTCCACACCCTGATGGTGAGGTCTTCTTAGCGCTGTTTCTAGATAAGGAACTGAGGTCACAGAGCAGATGAGAGCAGAAGCAGGATTTGAACCGGGCTTTGCAGCAGAACTTCTGAAGTTCACGCATGTGGAGGTGATGTAGCTCCTGTCAAAGTCACTAGGGGACGTTCTTTTGCTTTCCTCTCTGCGTGGTTCTCAGCAGGTTCACCCTCCACGCTTGCTCTCCAGGTTACATTTTGATATCACTTCTTAGAAACTTTCTCGTCCCCCTGGACCCATCCTCAAGAGCTTGCTGCTGACATCGTCCACTCCAGTGTTAGCTTTTTTTCAGCAGAAGGACAATGTATCACTTTCATTTGATTTGTAGAATTGCTTTCTGAGATCCCAGAAGAGAAAAAAGGAAGAAGAAAACCCTTCATAGTCAAGGTTATACAATTGGATTCCCTTAGTGGGTCCACCCTCACACAGATTCTGCTGTATGGTCACAAAGGGCACCATGCTGAAAGGTCATGAAGGGTCATGATAGGCACCATGCTCCAGGGGCTGCGTCATTCCCCAGGGACTTCACCACCTCTGAGGAGCTAAGGCTCCAAGGCTCTCCCAGAACTCAGTGTGATCACTTTGATCAGGGGAAGGGGTGCTTCACCTGGTCAAGGTCAAGAAAAGCACCAGGAGACTATGTCCCCACCTGTAACTCTGGCCCCAGAACATTCCATTGTGCAAAGATTTAGCTGCATTGCCTGAAAGATTATCAGTTGAGAGGTCATCGCTCATGGAACACGGTCTCTGTTCTTCCTTGACTAGCCTTTTCCCTGTCCGTCATCTTTGTCCTTCCTGAGGCCCAGTGCCCACCTGCCTTTCCCTCTCTCACTGTCTTTCTCTTTGTCTCATCTCTTCTTTCATCTCTCACTCCCGCCATGCAGACTACAGACTTTCTGTAGAACCAAACAATCTCTTTGGGTTGTCTTTAAAAAAAAAAAAAAAAGATTAGCTAAAATGTTGTATTCTTTTTTCTTAAAAAAAAAAAAATTAGATGAATAGAATATGTGGTTATTAAAACGCAAGACAGATTTTGTTGCCCTTAATTTTTTAAAAAAGAGAAAAATTATGGTCACTTCTATAGGAAAGAGAATTTCTAAAAATGAGTGCTGTTAGATATAGGAGGGAAAAGGGTCTTTTGTCCTAGTCATAACATAGGTTCTCTTAGCCCATACTTGAGTTTTGTACTAAAGGGTTTCTTTAAGAGTCCCCATGTTATTTTAGCTTTTGAAAAATTGCTTTATACGACCTTTGTTTATTTAACTCCATAAGAGGTGATTGTTGGAAGTTTGCCAGCTGACTCATGTCTCCGTAGCATAAGAGCAGGATTCATAGAATTTTAGAATTATAATCAACTTTTACATTACAGGGACCCAACATAAATACATTAAAAAAAATTTTTTTTAAACCATACATGCATACAGAGAACTATTGTAATTAAATGCTGAAGACTTTTCTGAATACTTGTTTTGAAAAAGTACTCTTCCTTTTTTTTTAAAGATTTTATTTATTTATTTGAGAGAGAATGAGAGAGAGCACATGAGAGTGGGGAGGGTCAGAGGGAGAAGCAGACTCCCTGCCGAGCAGGGAGCCCAATGCGGCACTCGATCCCGGGACTCCAGGATCATGACCTGAGCCGAAGGCAGTCGCTTAACCAACTGAGCCACCCAGGCGCCCCGAAAAAGTACTCTTTCTATCCTGTCCCCACACCATGCCTGTTGAGGATAATTTGATTTCAGATTCCTCTTGTCAGACACCCACTTTTTTTTTTTTAATTTCTCTGTGAGAACATAATTACCTGGAGTCTTACTAATTCACCATCTGATACCCTTTTTTAACATTCAAGTTCAATGAAAAAACAAATATTGCTCACATGTAAACTGTGATGATGATTTGGGATCAAATAGGCTTATTTTCCTTTAAAAAAGAAAAAAAGAAATTCTAGCTTAAAATTCTTGACATTTCAGGTCCTTATCATATGAGTCCCCCTACAAGGGTGATTCTAAACTTTTCTTGGTCACCAGCCCCTCTGGAAATATGGGAAAAGTGGGAGATCTTCTCCCCAGGAAAACGCACACACACAAAACCCCACCCCGATTTCAGGGGGCCTCCCAGCTCTCCTGGGCTAACACGTTAAGACCCTCCTGTGTTAGGAATTTTCTCCTCCGTGAAAACTGAACACCGCTTCGGGGGATGGAGTATAGAGGCGAAGGGCTAGGCAGCACTCCTGCTCTTCCGCTCAGTAAAAGAGATTATTTTTTAAAAAGTAGATACAGTGGTGTAAGTTCCACTTTATTTCGAAAAACTGCAGTTCGGGTGCTTAGTCCAAAAAGGAAAGCGACTGACACCAGCTCTGCAGTGGTGACGAGAGATCTACATCTGCAGGGGCTCCGCGCTTGTCACGTCCTGCCGAGTTAAAGGAACACCTGTCTCTTCCAACGCTCGGCACATCTGAACTTCTCTGCCTCTGCTCTGAGTGGGTTTCAAAATTATACTGATGTCGTGAGCAGACATCATGGGTCCCCATTCCCGTCTCATTTTCAGAGCGCTTTAGTTGAAAGGCGACTGGAGCAAAAAGTCTCCGCTGTTGATTTATTATCCGAGGAAAGAGGTGATTCGCCCGATGCATTGGTGGAACGCATTCATAACCATGTCCCTGGGTTTTGTTTGCTTCATTTATTTCCCCAAATGTTACATGAAAAATATTTGGATATTCACTCACTGTGGTAGAAAGGAAAAACAAAAAAAACCCAACAACCTTGCCTGTTGTCTGAGGGCAATGAAAGGGCTGTTTAGATTCAAAGATCTATTCTGAGCGGTCTCCCAACAAGGCAAGGCTTCATGCTTTGTTCTAGGATTCTGCTTACAAAATCATTTCGTGATCAAACATTCATTTGTGAAGAAGCTTCTGTGGCAAGGAGGCAGAGCTTCTTACGAACTGGAAGACTTTACATTAGACCGTGGAGAGCTGTTTTTGGTCAGTTAAATCTCGGCAGATGTTGACGTCCGGCTGCGTTCCTTACTATCCCTCCTATCCTTTCCTTGTCCTTTTCTCTTTTACATGAAAATAGTTTGAGCCCCAGGTTTTTATGCCCTTGACCGGGGACATTCCCCCGTTTTCAAATCCTCGCAGTGACAGGTACCATCCCTAATTCTGCTCCCATCTCCAGAAGACAGTTCTGTTTGGTTACCGGGAGAGAAAGTTTCCCGTGGTATTAGGTCCACTAGGCATTTAATCTGTGAGCTTAAGGCCACGTCTAGAAGATCTAACACTGACTGCTAGCGCTGGTCAGTCATTTCTGTGGTAAGTAACGCGAGCACCATCTCTCTCCTCCCGCCCTAGGCTTCAGGTGATAATCTAGATCTAGAGCCAGCTAACCAGTTGCTGGTAGAGTGAATTTGTTCCCTAACCCGTCCTGTGAATATCAATGCTAACAACAGTGTCTTGTGTTTTTCTTTTCCTCTTTCCTTTTTTTTTTCTTTTAAATGAATGTGCTTTTTCCTATGTGAATAATTATATGTCTAGAAACAGCCATGGAGTGATTTTGCTGTTCTGAATGGGGGAAAGATTAATAGTGACATTTGGAAGGCAAGTATATTGTCAGATTCTAGATCATTTAATATTTTGTCCTTTCTGCATGGCTGTGGCTGTATCTTTTTCTTCTTCATGAATATCATCCATTCTGCAGGGATGCCGTGATGGGGCTTGCTAGGGATGCCCAGCTCACACACATGTTGCCTTTTTTTTTTTTTTTTTTTTTTTTTTTTT